>NC_136493.1:128376022-128593522 GCF_053919585.1 Euprymna scolopes | reverse complement strand
ATCTGTTCTGATACTACACTTCATCGTTTCTGTCATCGGTCAGTGGAGGAGAAATCCTTCATGACTGAGATCAATGTTTTTTGTTTGTTTTCTTTTACAAAGGTTCACCCCTTACACAGCATATCGCCACTTGGACGTAAGGGGCTACTATTTGGGCTCATGTCTAGGAAATATTAGCAAGATATTTGTTTATGCTAGATTTAAACTTCTGCATGTCAGTACAGCCATGGAAGCAGGCAGCAGGAAGGGAATTCCAAATTCTATCTGTTTGAGGGAAGAAACTATTAGAATAGAAAGCTTTCTGGCATTTAGAGACAACAACAGTGAAGGCGTGAGATCTTATTGCTAAGCAGGTTTGTCGGGGATATTTACGTCCAGGGGGTATAGATGTAACAATTTCATCAGAACACACTCCATTAAAATATTTGTAAAACAGGCACAGTGATGCAATATTGCGGCGATGAGACAGGGGCTGGAGCTTAGTTGATGAAGTGGGACCGATTAGATTGACAACTCTTTTATTTTTGTTCCTATCTAGAGTGTCCCTTGGGGGGGGCTGGATTTTTCCCCGCGTTAAAAACCGACCTTGTGTTAAACCTGACCCTCGTGGGGAGGCATGTCAATAGGAACATTAGTTTGTGTGCATACCGCATTATTCACTGCAATAGTTAGTAAAACCGTGACTTCCTCGAATAAAATATTGTTTTTTATGCAATAGTAGTGAATAAAAACAAACGTAGATCTCGTGGGTAAATCCTTGTTAAGTAGTTTCGTGAATGAGTTTATTGTCTATAACAATCATGTATTTAAATGTAAGTATTGTTCTAATTCAACAGTGTAAATACGTTTGTGTTAGAAAAAAATTGCGGCAATCGGCTAGACGACGACTGTGTTAAAAATAGGACGGATGAATGTAACGCTAAAAGAAAAGGTGTAATGGAACTGTCATGGGAAAAATGCGTGTATTTTTGCTACCGTTATTGTCAACACGCAACCATTGGTATGAAACTATTGGACAAACAAATGTGTGTAACAATTTTCCGTTAGCGGGAAGCCATGTTTGAATTCAAGTCGTATGCTATGTAACCCTTCGTAAATAGTGAAACATTGTCAGAATAATAGATTAACGGAACGAACGAAAACAACTAATGACATAGATGGGAAAATAATGTGACGATTCCAAAGGGATCGATCATTATTTTCGTCGAAAATGAAGTGTGTTGAAAAGAGGAAAACATTAAAGAATGTTTGTGGAAAAAGTCTGGAGGGAGTAAGTATTGTGCTACCCTCTCTGTATATGTGACGTTTGGGAGAATGAATTTCTCCGGAATTTATATAGTAATATATGATACTGTTAAAAAGGGTAAAATAATATCCGGAAAACTTGCACTAGGTATAGGAAACTTGTGTGAGCACATAGATTTCGAAGCTATACTGTCTATTTTTTGTAGAGGGAAAAATTGTTGTCATTTTATTATATTAGAAGAAGAAGAAAAACAAAATATATATACACACACATTTGGAGTTCATATCTTATTTTCAAATAAGCCACATACTTTTACAGATTTAGATATCTTGAGCCTTGAACACGTATTATTCCTGATATTCATAAATGACCTCCCTGATAAAATTGTCTCGGAGATTGGTATATTTGCTGACGACAGTACGCTCTATAACATGAGCATAGAGAAGAATAGAATGTACACGTTTCCAAGGCAATGGCAGAAACGATAGAAGAAGACCCCCAGTCTGTCCTGGAATGGGAACAAACATAGATGGCCGCGTTCAATGTTGGCAAGACTAAGCGTCTTTCATTTAATAATTATAGGAAACCTGCTCAACCACTAATAGCCAGGACAAATGATACATTACCTGAAAGTATTTCGTTGAAACTCTTCGGCTTAACGTTCATTGGAAACATGAGTTTGAATAGATAGATTGGGGCATTGCCAATGCTGCTGCAAAGAAGGTGGGCTCTCTAGTGTGTTAGAAAGTTGCTTACGCTTGGGAGTCCTAAACCACTACAAGGCAATCATTCGGGGTACTGTTGTTATATTTGGGATGGTGGATCTGCTACCAGTCTCTCCTCTTTAGACAGAATTCAAAAGAGAGTCGCAAATCTTTTATGTTCCACACTCTCAGCTAGGCTTCAACCGCTGTTCTATCAGCGCAATGTTGCATGCCTCTGCATGTTTTACAAGTGTTTTAATGGTAAGTGCTCCGACGAACTACAAGCCCTTGTCCCTTCTCGACGTAAATATCCCCGACAAACCTGGCAAGAAGACAGTCCCACCCGTACACAGTAGAAATCAATTGATGTAAGTAAGCTTTTTACTTTAATAGTTTCTTCCCTAGTAATGCTGGACTTTGGAATTCTCTTTCTCTGACTGTACGGACATGCAGAAGTTAACGTGTAATATGAACAGGCATCTTGCTGTTCAGCTCTCTACATAGTATCCCCCTGCATCAAAGTGACACTGTTCTTTTTTAGATGAAAATTCAATAAAGCATGATTCACTTGTTATTATTGTGCTCTCACAGTAAACCAGGCATAAAAAATGACAAAATTCAGTATTTTTTCTCTTATATTTAGCGCCAAAAATCCCCAGAGCACGTCAAATCCTGGCGAAAATTAACAAAAAGGTGCAGTTGTAGGCCTTAACATATGTAAATTTGAATTCTGCACCAGGTAAAAAGAGAAATGACAAAGTCCATCATTTGCCCCTCCCCCATTAAGCCCTTAAAGTCTCCAAGGCCTTAACATATTTAAATTTGAGTTCAGCACCATGCAAAACTGCTAAATAGACATACACAGAAAATTTTGAACAAATATGGTAAAATAGGCACAATAATGGAGTGTTATCATTAGCCCATAAAGAACTTCTGGGACTCGCCTAAGTGTTATCGCTAAGTATAAACAAACAAAATTATATAGAAATCAGTTAGTTACAACTTTTTCTGAAAGTTTTATAAAAATCCAAGACATCAATTTCTTTTAATAAGCACATATGTGTTATTTTAGCGATTTTAACCCGAAAGGCACCCCTAGGGCGGCAACCGCAGTTTTCCCGGAAAATCCGTTCTTTTACTTTTTTACTCATATCATGTTGAATGTTTTTGCAAAATTTCAAAAACTCCCAAGTCGTAGCTATTGAGAATAGTACGAACAGACGAACGGACAAGGGTGAATTTACAGGTCCATCCTTCTTTGTGTTGGGGGATTGATATGAATATCTCTATTTATTAAATGAAAGCGACGGTTAAAGTTTTCTAATGGATATAGAACATTTCAAATTTTTTCACAGTTTTTCACATTTTTTCACATTTTGCTTTTTTTTAAAGTTTCTTTTGATTTTCGTCACATTTCCAATTTCTCGTTTTTACATTGGCCTTCTCCTTTTTAGTAGCGTGCAAGCGACTCTATAAGTCACTCCGTCTATCCGTCGGTCGGTCGGTCGGTCTCTCGGTTGGACTGTCCGTAACACTTTTGTGCTTGGCTTTTTTGGTTAAGATCAAAGGTCTGTTGTTAATAGGTGCTGTTCTTAGCTTTTTAAGCTTTTCTTGGCCTTTTGGCCAAGATCAAAGTGTTTAGCCTCTTAACTAGCTGAGTGAGTGCTCCATCGCCACCCTCCCGATTAGGAATCCTCCAAGATCCCTACCCCCACCTAATTGCAATATTTTCTTTTCGGCCCTCTCTCTAAATTTTACCCATCTTGAAGAGAAAGAAATCAATCACTAACCTCTCACCTCAAGTTTTTTTTCCATATCGTCCCATCTAGAGAGCATCCCCACTTAGAGACCGGTCCGCAGGAGCTCACGTTCCTTTACAAACCAAGTGGAACGGGCAGTCTATCAACTAGACGGGGTTGGGAGGGCCCTACTAACCACTACTGGAAAAAAATTTTCCCGCCCTCGACACAGATGAATTATTGTATTGCCTTTATTGTTATCTTTTTTGTTTTTACACGCTAATAAAAAAATGTTTTAAAAAATGAGTGCTAAGTAGGACGTCCCCAAGTACGAAATGGCGTATGCGGTATTATGGTGAAAGAAGATTCTGGCTAAGAGAAACTTTTGTTTAGTTCTAGAGTGACAAGGATGACCAACTACCCCCATTTCCCCCCTTTTGAGTTGGCCTTGTCCCTAAGATTTTTGTTCATGTTCATTTTTTCCTGAATAAAAGATTTAATATCTCAAAATGTAGTATCTGTTCCAGCAGATACTACAAGCAAAGACCATATGTGGGGGCAACCTCACATATGAGACCTTGGTCAATGTAGGGGCAACCCTTCATACCAATTGTCACTATCCAGCTCCCCTACTCTCCGGGGAGTCGGTCCCCATTTCTCCTTCACTCCTTACATTAAAAATCGGCCTTGTGTCTAATTTTCTCGGTGGGGGAGCAAATAAATACCATTTTCTTGGCCTTTTGACCAAGATCAAAGTGTAGCATCTGTTGCGACGGTAACTGCAAGCAAAGACCATATGTGAGGGAAAGGTGCTCTCGATTGATTTTTTTTAATTTTTGTTTATTGCGAACTATCATCCTCATCTTTTTGAGAAGAATGAAGATGAGAATAATAGTCTGCAATAAATGAAAATTAATAAATAATACTCATCTCAATAATGAATTCCGATTAAAATAATATCAATCTTGTATGTTTTTTTTTTACTTCGAATCCCAAATATGTGAAGAAAATGATAAAATAGTATTATCAAACTGGGAAATGTCAACGTATGGGTTCATCAAGTCCCGGTTTATAATGCTTTTAACATCGTTTAAGCTAAATGATTTACAAATGTTTTACTCTTAAAGACTTCAGCATTTTCCACGCACGAAATTAAGAAATTCATATTAGAGAAAGTAATCGAAAATAATTATCGATTAATTAGAATATTTGATTTTTGCAGTAATTGTTCATTATGTTGTATGTGCGCTTCGTTTTATATATATATATATATATATATGTATATATATATATATATATATATATATATATATATATATATATATATATATATATATATATACAGTGCCTTCAATAAGTTTCCAGGCTTTTTTGTACAACATATAAAATTGTCGAAGACTCTTGTGAATTCACTATGTTATTGTTATACAACTTATGAAATAACTGACACGTTTTATGATTTCAGGTTCAAATGAACAGCTACATGAGAAATTGGAATAATCCCTATTAACCCTTGGTTGTTACAGCTGATGAATTTAAAAAATGCAAGCTGGGTGCGAGGTCACCTTAGAAGAAGGATATGCAGTAACGTTGTGTTTTAAAATTGGAACAATGCCAGAGAAACGTATGGAATGTTTCAGACTGCTTTATGACAATCTGGCATGAATCAAACATCAGTTTATAAGTAGCATAAGAGATTCAAGGAAGGCAGGGAGTCTGTAAGAAATAATGAGATGTGTGGCGATGCGTAAAGAAGTCAGAACACCAGTGGTGGTTTGCCAAAATAACGAATTTCATGAATAATTACCGTCGTGTGTCTATAGAGACAATAAGTGCATAGTTTGATGCCAGTGTGGACGCTGTGCACAAAATTATTCGCGAAGAACTGAAGATGCGGAATATTTGCGTGAAGTTTGTCCCAAGTGTGTTCATGGAATATTAGAATAAAGAAGTTCTAATAACAGCAGGTATCAATTTCGAAGAAATATTCTCCTTCTCATCAGAGGGCAGGAATTAGCAAAATGCGGGATCGGATTTTGCATGTAAAAGTATTTAGTGAAACTACAAGTAAGTCACAGATCTTACTTGGTTAAAAAAAGGGTGAGATAAGGGGAGTAGGAGGTAAAAGAAAAAATGATAAAAAGATTTCACATGAATGGATAGTCCGGTGAAGGGTAAAAAGTCCGAGAATGGTAAAATCCAAACACGTTAGAATTAAAAATTTCCAATCCAACAGGTCAGTTCCAAATGGTCCAAAATGATCCAAAAGGCAGAATTCCTTGGAAAAAATCACAAATGGAATGAGTTCCAAGTCATTAAAAGAAAAGTTCAAATGTGCACAGAAAAAGCACTGGAGAGAGTATTTAAAACACGCCTGCCAAGGCCGGAGGAATCAAGTAAATTAAGGTTTAAAAAAAAACAAAAAAAAAACGAAAAAACGGTGAAAGTTTAAATTTGAAAAGCAAGGTCAAACTGACCCAGACAAAAAGCGCGACAGTTAGCGTTAATAATTAGGTCAACTTAAATATGCACGTGAAAGTCCCAGAATGAAACACGAGTCATGATTTTATATATATATATATATATATATATATATATATATATATATATATATATATATATATATATATATATATATATATATATATATATATATAAAATCATGAAATGTATTCTTTAAAATGCCTTAACGGAGATTTTCCGTGATACACTGCCGATTTCGGGTTTTGCATCATCTTGACTAAGACAGCAACCCCGACCTGACTTTGAATGCATCTGATTATCTTTTCGAAAACTACCACCTACGTGTACCGATATTTTTGTTCTGACAGTCTTCGGTCTTTCTCTTACACGAACCGTCGGCAGCTATCATGTCGATGCGTCAATAACACTGATCCAAAGATAATGTTGTGTATGACTGGAAAACCTCAAGGTTACTTTTCAAGCCGTCCTTCCCTTTCCTTTTCCTAATAAATTCTTTTCCATGGCGCGGATCTTTTGAGTCAAAGCAATTTGTACGCAGCTAGCATTTTACTTGCTATTTCATTCAAAGCATTCGTCTTTTCTTCTATCCAATATATATATATATATATATATATATATATATATATGTGTGTGTGTGTGTGTGTGTGTGTGTGTGTGTGTGTGTGTGTGTGTGTGTGTGTGTGTGTGTGTGTGTGTGTGTGACTGTGTGACTTTGTGTGCGTGAGTTTCATCCTTAGAGGTTCCGAAACGGCTGAGCCTATCTTTTGCAAACGTCATACAAAGGAAATAGCAGTGTTCTTATACATGTTTTATACAGAAATTCTACCGATAATATCGAAAATCGAAAAAATTCGAGCCTAAAAGTAGTCTTTCTGTCTTATAGTAAAAAAAGGAATTATTGCAGGAGAATATTGTAGATTGCAAAAGCAAGGGAGATAATAAATTTCAAAAAGTCATTTCTCTTTAGAAAAACAGGTCTGTTGACATCTAGAAAAATAAGTCCGTGGTAGAGCATTCGACAACAGAACGAATGATCCTGTACTGAACCCAGTGTGTACCTCACCATTTTATTTTTATGTAAGACATAAACTTAGGGCAGGTACTATTTTTGTGCGGCATATATATATATATATATATATATATATATATATATATATATATATAATTTAAAGGAGATTAGAATAATAGTCTAAAGAGCTAAGTGTATTTTAATGTAATAGTGAAATTACTAGTTTAATTAAAATACAGGAAATGCTCGTTGTAATTTAGATATATAATAAGCTCGATAGTTAAATGTCCTAGAGCTAATTCAATATTAAGTAATGTGATTTATAATTTAAAAATTTAAAAAAATTTAAAAATTTAAAAATCAAAATTTAATTGAATTAAAAATCAGTTTCATAAGAAGGAACAACAACAAAGTCAATTATCTGTACGATCGTTTCGGAAATCCGTGCTTTTTATTTGTGGTATACATGAAGTCACGTAGAACAATTATACACAGTTTTTTTTTTACTAATAAAAATTATGAAAATGCAATTAAAGCTCTACATAAATTATTTAAAAATTATGGACTTAGTATAAAAATCGACCCTAATAAAAAAATTGTTAATTTCTTAGACATAACCTTAAATCTTGAAAATTCTACCTTTGAACCATACCATAAACCTAACCAATCACTTCTATATGTCCACAATCAATAAAACCACCCTAAATCAATATTAAAATCAATAGTTACCAATATCGCTCTAAGAATTTCTAGACTGTCTTCTACTAAATCAATATTTACCAAAAATGAAAAATACTATAATGAAGCCCTTAAAAACTCTGGATATAATTCACAAATTAAATTCATAAATGAAAATGATAGAAACATAAACTGCATTAAAAATAAACCTATTAAGAGCGTAATAACATATAATATGGCAATGTCTTCCCGTATACGAGTTAAGAAAAATAACCAGGAGACAAAAAAAGATAAAACCAAACTACAAATATTAGATAATAATATAAATAAACAACAAACTAAAACCCGCAAACGTAAGAATAGACACAAGGAGATCCTATGGTTCAACCCCCCGTATTCCAAAAACCTAGAAACAAACATAGCTAGAGAATTTTTTAAAATATTAGATAAGAACTTTAAAGCCCCCCATAGATATAATAAGATTTTCAATAAGAACACAATTAAAGTCTCTTACTCTACTATGCCTAACCTTCATCAGAAAATAATTAGCTCTAATAATAATAAAATTAATAAACTACAAAATGCAACTATACAAAATACATCGGACTGTAACTGTAGAAGAAAAAATAAATGTCCCCTACAAGGCTCATGTAAAATTAAAAATGTTATCTATAGCTGCACAGTATCAAAAACTCCAAATATACAAGAACCTATCAACAGCCATAACTCAACTACCAGATTAAATAATAACACCAACTTAAATCAATCTACCGATCAATTATTAACCAACCCACCACATTATAATCCAACAATAGACCTAACGGAAAATAATCATAATAATCAAGAGGTAATATATATTGGTTCCACATCTGGCCCAATAAAACATAGAATTTCAACGCACAAACATTCTTTTAAAAATAACTCTCTATCAAACCAAACTACTCTATCCAACTATATTTGGCAACTAAAAAATAGCAATATTTCTTTCAACTTAAAATGGCAAATAATTGAGACTTACAAATCATATAAACCAGGAGATAAATTTTGTACATTATGTACAAAAGAAACCCTAAAAATTTTAAAATATGAAGATATAAAAAGCACAACCAAACTAGTAAATTCAAGACACGAGCTTCTATCATGTAATCATAAACGTTGGTTTAAATTTAATAAATATAAACCACCTTAAATCATTAAAAATTACTCATTAGTAAAAATAGATTACTTTTTTTTTTTTTTAATAAATTAAGTTAAACCAATTACCGCCCTTAGACTCGTAAATCAAATAATAAATAAAGCCATGACAATTATCTCCCCTTAAAAACTTGCAAAATAAATACTCTCTCTCTATAGATATTAACTGTAGCGTCTTTAAATCAAAATACGCTAACGGAAACAATTTACTGCACGAGCGTCGCCCTTTTAAAATTCATCATTCAATAAAATAAAAAGCTATAGCAAACATCTAAATGACTACTTTAAATACAGTTCCTGATTTCAAAAAAAGAAAAACTAAAAAGTAACTATATATCTATATATTTTTAAATCAAATTTATTATGTAAATTCAAAAAAAAAAAAAAAATATATATATATATATATTTTCTAATCATTTTTATCTCTAACCTATACCAATTTTCTTATTAATTTTCTTATAAATTTTAAATCCAAACCTTTTACTTCAATTTTTCAGATTCATCTGCCTTACTTTTAATGCTAGGTTTATTTTTGGTGTCTTTTCAATTCAATAGAAATCCTCCTAAATTTGCTGATGAGGAGACCGTGCTTACCAAAAAAACTATGTATAATTGTTCTACGTGACTTCATGTATACCACAAATAAAAAGCACGGATTTCCGAAACGATCGTACAGATAATTGACTTTGTTGTTGTTCCTTCTTATGAAACTGATTTTTAATTTAATTAAATTTTGATTTTTAAATTTTTAAATTTTTTTAAATTTTTAAATTATAAATCACATTACTTAATATATATATATATATATATATATATATATATATATATATATATATATATATATATATATACTCAGGTTTTTGTTATTCAAAAGTAATAAACTAATGAATTCAACGAGGTTGTTAGATAGTGCTCAATAAAAAAGAGCTAATAATACTTATTTATTGTTAAATAAACATGTTTACATGTAAACATGTTTATTTAACAATGAATAAGTATATATATATATATATATATATATATATATATATAGTCATGCGCCTACAGTACTGTTTCGTTGTATTAAAACTCATCAGTGTGGCTAGGAATACACCTTTTCCCAGCCATTGATCTAACCTACAATCATCGTGTTGACATTCGGCAGCTCTAACCCTCGGACCAAGAATCAGTGCCCGTAAATATTTCTCCTGAAACCCCTATTAAATTAGCATTTTCCCGTCGCACCGTGCTGAAACTGTTAGTTTGTTTACAAACAAGCTGTGGGCTTCGCTTAATCGCTTAAATATATATATATATATATATATATATATATGTGTGTGTGTGTGTGTGTGTGTGTGTGTGTGTGTTTGTGTGTGTGTATATATATATATACATATATATATATATATATATATATTTATAGGATATTCAAATATTTATTTTATTTAAATATTTTCCATGCAATAAAAGTTTATCCATGGCACGTGTTTCCGGGTATCAGTCGTCATCAGCATAGCCCTAATTTATGGGAAAGGATTGAACTAACGATTATACAATCGGTAATGTAGCATTTACCATCGAGCCACGACATCTTGTCAGATTTTATGCACGATTGTCGCTTTTAAATATAAAACCTGTTGTTGTTGTTGTTATTGTTGTTGTTTTTTGTTTTTTTTTTAATTAGCAATGAATGCAGCTGCTCACTTGTATTTCATTTTCGCTTTCCTAAGTGGTGAAGGACGTTAATTTTTGTTGTGGCTCCACTCTGTTTGTAACGAGACCTATTTCCTTTTATTGTTTTTTTATTTTTATTAAATATTAAAATATTTACATTATTTAAATGTTTATAATATTTTTATGTTTTGAAAAGTTAATCTCCCGGTAAATGTTTCTGGATGTTACCCGTCATCAACATGGCTACACTTCTTTGCTAGGGATCGAACTGATAACTATACAACTGACAGTCTTGCGCTTTATTATTAAGGTAGGACTTTTCGTCAGATTTTATGCTTATAAGTATAGAAAAAATAAAATACTTCAAAAGAAAAATATAATGTAACAAAAACTTCAACATATTCTGCAAACATCACTTTTTGGGTATGTGTGTGACACCATCGACCCTATATACTAAAGTTTACCGCTAAATATTCGTATGTCGAAACAGTGTTCGTCAGTTTATGTCAGTTCATCTCCATCTGCTCTGAGCTATAATCTACGTTTGACTGTGCCCCACTCAATGTTCTTTTCAACCGTTACACACACAAGATTTTCCGTAAACCATCCCTAGCTGGCGCAAAACTCATTTTTACTCTTAAAACTGTCCGTAAACTAACTTTAAAAATACTATCCTCTATTGTTTGATTTTTTTTTTGTTTGAGATCACTTACACATTTATGTAACAATGCTATTTTGTGTGTGTCGGTGAATTACTTCTTAAACATTTATTTTGCTGATAAACTTTGTTCTTATTTTTATGATACTTTTTCCAGTTCTTACTTGGATGAGACATCGATAGTATCACTAAAAGAGGGAATATTCACTATACTTAAGTTTTATGGATGTGGAAGGAGAGAATATATATATATATGTATATATATATATTTATATATTCATATATATATATATATGTGTGTGTGTGTGTGTGTGTGTGTGTGTTATTTGTTTTTGCGACACGTTTTGAATGAATTCAATTATTTACGAAAGTGCATATTTACCTAAATGCGAGTTGGGAAAAAAATTCCCTTTAACCAACTTGGTACACCCACATGGGGAGCGGCATACATATTGTTTTTAAAATATAATTTCCACTGGCATGTGTTTCCTCGTCTATGACTCATCAGAATGGCTGAATCTAGCGAGATTCGAAATATATATTATTATTATGATTATTATTATTATTATTATTATTATTATTATTATTATTATTATTATTATTATTATTATTATTACATTTTCACCCCAAACAAGGCATGTTGCCACTTTGATGTAGGGAGCTACTATCAGAGACCTAAGTTGCAGGGGTACTATGTAGTGAGTTTAGCAGCAAGATGTCTGGTCACAAAACACTTGAACCTCTGCATGTCAGTACAATTGAGGGAGCAGGAAACCGGAAGAGAATTCCAAAGTCATGCAGTTCTTGGGAAGAAGCTATTACAGTAAAAGACATTCGTACATCTAGGAATCTTAAGTGTATAGGGGTGGGACTTCGCTGCTTGTCGGGTTTGTCGGGGGTATTTTCGTCGAGGGAGTATAAGTAGTTCGTCAGAGCATCCACCATTAAAATACTTGTAAAACAGGCAAAGGGATGCAACATTTCGTTGGTGGGACAGAGGCCGAAGTTTAAAATGTGTAAAATCAATTATTACTGTAAATGTTAGAACCTGGAGAAAAAAGGATGATGTAAATTTCTAAGGTCTTATTTTTAATAAATAAAATACAGATGTAAGAAAACGCTAGCGGTGATTATCTAATCTTTTATCGTTGAATTTCTTTATTTTATTTGAAAAGTTCAGATCGTTGACTTTAAAGATTGAAGTTGGATTTTTTATTTTTAATGTTTCAGTTAAACAGAGGAAACAAAGTTTTACACTTGGTTTATTTGATTCAAATTCATTAATAATTGATTATTTGATCTGGTATGGTACTTCCTGACCTTTTAAATCCCAAATATGCACAGAGAGTTAAAAGAAAAATAGCGTAATCAAATTAAGGAAATATCAACGTACGGGTTCGACAAGTCCCTGTTTCTAATGCTTTTAACCCCGTTTGAAGCAAAACGATTTAAAAATCGTTTTGCTCTTAATAAATCCTGCATGTTCCATGCGCGAAATTAAGAAATGAATTTTTGCGAAAGTAATCAAAGACAATTATCGATTAATTAGAATAATTGATTTTTGCATAATTATTAATTACGTTGAGCGTGTGCTGCACTTATTTGATAAACAGTGCTGCCATCAATAAATATATTTATGTGCGTTTTAATATCATATGAATATATAATTATTTTGTATGTATATATGTGTTGAGGGATCTATGTATGTGCGGGAAATGGGACTGGATTTTGCAGGTGATGAAACAACATATGGTGTTTTGATTATATGCGTATGTATAAAAGTATAGTTATCCACCAGAGAATCGTCCGAAATGATATATTTTTGTCTGCCTGTCTTTGTGATACACACACACACACACACACACACACACACACACACACACACACACACATATATATATATGTATATATCAAATTTTAGTCATTCGATAAATTTAAAAATTTATGACGTGAAATATTTAAATTTCATATCAAAAGATTTTTATTATTATATGTAAGACAAAGAATACATTTGAAATATTATAACTCTTTATCCTATAGGATTTAGGTGTCTACCATCTCTCTCTCTCTCTCTCTCTCTCTCGCTCTCTCTCTCTCTCTCTATATATATATATATATATATATATATATATATATATATATATATATATATAAAATAAATTTATATTTTTGGATTTTACCGTCGTTGGATACTTTACCTTTCACCAGACTATCCATTCACGTGAAATCACCTTTTTCTTCACCCTATTCCCTATGCTTCACTTTTTGTTATCAAGTAAGATCTTTGACTTACTTCATCAAATACTTTTGCATGCAAAATACCATCCAGCATTGTGTTTATTCCTACCCTCTGATGAGAAGGAAAGTATTTCTTTGAAACTCCGCGGATTAAGGACTATCTATTTATCTAGTGTTTCCTTTCCAAATTAAATATGTTTTTAACTCTTTTTAAAAGTGTTTTTTAACATGTCTTATTAACGATTTGCTCTTATATATATATATATATATATATATATATATATATATATATATATATATATATATACATATATATACATATATATATATATACTAGCAAAAGTACCCGTCGTTGATTGGGTTCAAAAACAGCCTACAGAAAATGGACTCTGATTATGAAAGTATGATAGGTTATGAAAAGGAAGGGTTGTAAAGAGATAGCTTCGAATTTGGGGGTATCAAAACCAAAGCAAAATATGATGAAAGTAAAAATAAAATAGATACACCCCATAATTTATTATACCATACCTGTTCACACTGAAACACTTGTCACAATATTATGTGGATCTATATTAAAAAATCTTGTTAAACTTTGTGACATATTTCCATTCTATGCAGTTCAGGCGCGAACGAACACCCCATAATTTTATTATACCATATTTCTTCAAACTGAAACATAATTATCAAAGTATACTTACGCAGGTAGATATGAAAAGTCTTTATTAAAGTTTGTGCCTATTTCCATTCTATGGAGGCCAGGCACGAACGCAGACATCACAATTTTATTAGACCATCCCTATTTAAGTTAAAACATACTTATCAAAGTATGCTTATGTACATCTATATCAAAAACACTTGTAAACCTTTTTTTTTTAATTTTAAATTTTCTTATTTCCATACTTTGTAGACCAGGCGCGAACGCAGACCCCACAATTTTAATGAACCACTGTTCTGCCAGATCAAACATATCCATTCCTGTGTCTTGATACATCTTCTATCATTATATGTAATCAGTTTTCTTTTTAAATAGTCAACCATATAGGAGCCTATTCATGACCTCACACACACAGACACACACTCAGCTTTATATATATAAATATATATATATATATATATATATATATATATGTTTGTCTATTCCAGTTTTTCTCGGAAACTACTTAGCGGTTTAGCTGAAATTTTGTATCGACATGTGTTATGATAAGGTGCAGCGAACGAAGTATTATGGCATCCATGCGATAAAGAGTAAAGGATTAATAGAAATTAATACAAAATAGAAAACACAATGATACAATTACTCTAAACATTTTCTCGGAAACTATTAGACCATTCTGGATAAAATTTTTAATGGACCTTTGCTATGATCAGTTGCCGCGAACTAAGAATTATGGTATTTGTTTGATGTATAGTTAAGGAATAGTGTTCAATGCAAAAATCACCACAGATTTTAACATTCTATGTAAATGACCCGTAATTTTGTCCGTTTTCCATATATATATATATATATATATATATATATATATATATATATATATATATATATATATATATATATATATATATATATATTACCCACAATTTTGTCCATTTTCAATATACATATATATACAGTGTGACCCCAAAAAAACGTGATATCTCCATTATTTATTCACCGATTGCCCTTATTTTACAGGATATGGCAGAATCAACGACCGTGAGTACACCAAGACCCCAGTGAGAGCTGGGACAAAGAATACACTGTGTTAAATTTCGTTCGGATAAAACACTAAGAACCGGGGCCTAATTAGAGTTGGGGCCCGTTTTTTGGGGTCACCCTATATATATATATATATATATATATATATATATATATATATATATATGTATATATGTATATATATATACGTGTGTGTGTGTGTGTGTGTGTGTGAATCAGACTTTTACTTTCTGCTACGTTGATGACAATTTTTTTTGACAATGAACTGAAAGTGAACGCTTATTTACGTCCATTAATAACATTCATTCAAACCTTAAGTTTACATTAGACAAAGAAGTAACTTTTACACTATTTTAAATTCTGTTTATGTTTGCCTTTTTTTCTAAGATTATACATTAATTATCACTTCCGTCTATCGTAAACAAACGCTTTTTTTGTTTTTTACACGTACTAGGTTCCTTTTTTTTTCAACAAAACAATAATTCAATTTAATTAAGATGTTTGTGCATGGACTCTGGTGATTTGGTCTAAAATTAAATATCCTTTCCACAATGGTTATTTTGTAGATATTAAAGAACCCAAAATCAAATCTTTAATTTTTACAAAATTAAAAAGTTCTAATTGATATGTCTTCTTTATTTTCGCCTGATTTGGCTATGAAACATAAGTGGCAGATTTGCACAACATATGTACGTGTCTGCACAACAGTGTTATTTTGAATCGAATATATGTCTTGTTTTATTTTTAACTTGTCCCATTTATTATTTATTTAAATGAAGTTACGGTTCGGCCTACATCTGGTTGACATCACAAAGATTGAACTTTAAGGTCATACAATAGTTTTAAACAAAAATTCGATACGAAAATTGTTCATCATCTGATAATTTGAATAATTTGAATAATACCTACGGTTAGGCCATATGCGAACATCTTATAAATAACCGTGTTTATGCCTCTAAGTTCGGTGTGGACTTGTTCTCAAGTCGCGCTCACCTTTCCAATTAAAAATTGTAGTAACCATTTACATTAAGTTTTTGAGACATTATCTTTCTATACAAATAGATACAAATATATTTAATCGTAATTTACATTAAGTTTTTGAGACATTATCTTTCTATAGAAATAGATACAAATATATTTAATCGTAATTTTCTAACCGCAATTTCGCTGTGTTGAGCGAGATTAAAACCGATTAGCTAGATTTTCATTTTGTATCTTTTTAATACGTCCAGTTAAAAAAAATCTTATCGTTTACATAGACATTATTAAATCTGATACCTACCCAATGGAATATATATATGTGTGTGTGTGTATATATATATATATATATATATATATATATATATATATATATATATATATATATATATATATAAAGGAAGTAATACGGAGTGTTCGCATAAGAAAATCAGGTGTTGAAGGTGTATTGAAATGGGCCCAAGTCCTCTTAGTTGTGGACACCCACAAAATCTTAAGTATTAAAAAAACTGGCAGTTAAATTTGTATAATATCTCGAATAAATAAATAAGTATATGCGTATATATGCATAAATATACATATATACGTTTGGGTTTCTATTTCGAATATGGCGAATTTACTGAATTCCATCTTCTTAATGTACATTTACGCTTATATCTTAGAACTGAGACGTTTTTGATAAACTAAAATAACGCAATAAATTTTTAACAAAAACAAAAAAAATAGTAATAAGGTTTAGTATTAATATGAATTGATATTAATCTTCATAAGGTTGCATAAATGAAATGCAAAATTGTTCTGCGCAGCAAATTAATTTTACCTTTCGTGTAACAGGGATTGTTCGAGAGAGAGAGAGAGGGAGAGAGAGAACGAGAGGGAGAAGGAAAGAAAGTCAGGGAGAGGGAATTACGTATATATATATATATATATATATATATATATATATATATATATATATATATATATATATATGTTTGTTTGTTTGTCGTTATATACATATATATATTATATATATGTGTGTATGTGTGTGTGCGTGTGTGTCATTATAGCTCGACACTGACGAAGTGGACCGAAATATTTTACATATATTGTTTTTATTTATTGAAATAGAAGACAGTTTTAGCATCAAATTTTATTTGAAAATGAATTCTAATATTTTCAATTCTACGATGCACTTAAATGTTGCAATATTTGATTTGTTACAAATACACACCTCGTCAGCATGCGCTCTACAGACATTAGTAACCGCCTCCAGATACGCTATCACCGGCATTCGCCGATAGCTTTATAATGAAGACAGACGAATATTATTTATTGAAGAATGTGGGAATCGACTGAAATATTTGAGTTATATTGGTTTCATTTTTGGAAAAATATAGTTTAGCATCCAATTTAGTTTTGAAAAATACTCATCATATATATATATATATATATATATATATATATATATATATATATATATATATATATATATATAGTCTAAAGAAGCTTTGAATTAAAAAAAATGCAAAAATAAAAATAAAGAATGCAGTTTAAACTCCCGGATGGAAAAAAATACTACTTTAACCTATCGCAGACTTAGCACCTATATAAGGATAGTTTATTATTGGATTTTATAATAAGTATGTCTAGAAAAGGTAATGAGTTATTGTTTTCTGTTTCATAGGCAAACTTTATTGGAGGTTCGACTGAGTCTAATTTGTCTCTAATGAAAGGGCCAGATTCTAGGAATTCTATATCTGAATTTCAACAGATATATTTCTTTCCAGTAATAATATTACTTGCTTTCATATCTTTTAAAATTACATTAACGACTATATGACGTCACTAAGATTTACCTCTCTTTAACAGCGCAAGCCCCTCCCTCCTTTTGAATTTCCAACGTCTTTTTCCGTTTTTCTGAAATAGAACTGCGTCACACTTTGAACGTGAACCATTTTCAAATATTTTGTACTGGTGTTTTTTGTTTCTTAATCCCATTCATCCAGAGGAAGTCTCGAAATAAAGACGAAACGTTGATGAACACAGAATACGATTTGTTCCTTTTTATCTCTCTCTTTCTTTCTCTCTCTCTCTCTCTCTCTCTCTCTCTATATATATATATATATATATATATATATATATATATCCACTGATTCGTGTTTCATCGTCTAGTGACTTAGTCAAGCAAAATTCGAAACAATGACCCCATGGTTAAAAGTCTAAACTTTACCCTTGGGTTATCTCACGTAACTGCTGGGTGTATCGCGTTTATTGTAGATTTTATTTATTTGTTTTATTTGTGATATATGTATTTAGGTCGTACAAAATTGTTCAAAGCGGAAATTATTCGCAAAACGCATTTAGGTAAAAATGCACTATATATATATATATATATATATATATATATATATATATATATATATATATATATATATATATATATATATATATATTGAATGAATTCAATTATTTATACAATATATATATATATTGTATAAATAATTGAATTCATTAAAAAAGTATCACTAACAAAAACAAATAAAACATATATATATATATATATATATATATATATATATATATATATATATATATATATATATAAGATTCAGACGAGCAAGGAAGGACGCCCAGACTTTCCACAAAGTTTTTTTTTTATTATTACTAATATATATGTATATATATATATATATATATATATATATATATATATATATATATATATATATATATATATATATATATATATATTAGTCCTCGCGCGAAAGAGCAGGACACAAAATGTTTTAAATAATAATAATAATAATAATAATAATAATAATAATAATAATAATAATAATAATAATAATAATAATAGAATAACAATAACAAAGACTTTCGCTGGCGAGGACTACTATTGACTGTAACCAGTTATACAGTCCTTTTGAAATTTTTATCTCTATTTTTCTCGTTATGTATGAATATTTGTTAAAGAAACCTATATGAAATATGTTCCTTATTAAATTTTAAAGATTTTCTATTCTGAAAGACGTTTAAATGAATTTCATTTTAAAAAGTTATATTTAATTTGTTGTTTAAAAAATAAGATTTTCACATTATTCAGACCTGTATTACAAAAAGGGGGTTGCAAAAAATCAGTTGTGGTGTGAGGAGAAATACAAACTGAAACAGGGAGAATATTCAGACCTGTAATAATACAAAGAGGGGTTTGAAAAAATGAGTTGTGGTGTGAGGAGAAATGCAAACTGAAACAGAGAGAATATTCAGACCTGTAATCATACAAAGAGGGGGTTGCAAAAATGAGTTGTGGTGTGAGGAGAAATACAAACTGAAACAGAGAGAATATTCAGATATGTAATAATACAAAGAGGGAGTTGCAAAATTGAGTTGTGGTGTTAGGAGAAATACAAACTGAAATAGAGCGAAGGAGAGTTTTAAAATATAATCTTAAAAAGATAAGATACAAGTTAGAAAAGCAGTTCATCCAAGGCATGAAAATTGTTAAACAAAATGTTTTACAATAGGCTTTAAAAATAAAGGTACAAGATTCAATTTGAAATTTATTTATCTTCAAAGTACACATTTATTAATTTTACAAGGTAAGGTATAAAAATGTAATTTAAATAGAATCAAAAAATTACCTTGGATTTATTTTATGTAATGTACATTTTGTTGCAATTTAAAAACATTATCTTTCATCTAGCAATTAATGATATAGATATAAAATTTTCAATTATTTTTTTTAAAAAGTGCAACAGAATTAGTTCAGTGAATATGGTGGTTTTATTATTTATAAGTATTTTTATAAGTAAGTAATTATTATATGTTATTTTTTTTTTGATATTTTATAAGTATTTTATGTTATTCTAGAAAACCTACTACTTCATGCCGGTTTTTTTTTTTAACAAACTATTAAGCTAGTTTAAGAGTTAGGATTAGGGGTTTGGGTTAGTGTTAGGAGGGTTAGGGTAGGTTAGGGTTAGGGTAACCCTAACCCTAACCCAATGTAGTATAAAAACAGTTCCAATTCATTGAGTGCCAATTTTAGAAATCTAAAAAAGATGATCTTGTGCATCAGAAAACAGTTTACTGTTTAATTTTCTTGCTTAAAAAGTTTCCCTATTAAATTAAAACCTAGCCCGGCAATCGAAAAACATGTTAAGTTGAACAAGCCTGACAGGCCGTGGGAATTGTATTACATAATTAAGAGCTATCGAAAAATAGAGGCATAATATATATATATACATAATGGAAAAAAAAGTTTAAACTGCATAAATACATAATAAAACATATTAAAATTCTTCAAGCATTAAATCATTTCATCGGGAAGACCGTTTCTATATAGAATAATTGTTTTATAAGCCGAAAAAAGACTACACAATTTCATTAATTCATACATGCGGGACCTGTGGAAATTCCACTGTGGACTCTTTCGCATGTAATATATTGATGCTGACATTCTGTGGACATTCAGCGAAGATGGAGACGCCCTGATAATATTGTAGCTCTTTTGTTAAAACTGCAAAATATTTATATACGCTAACAGAGCCGCTTGAAGGAGCTCGGTCGTAAAATACGCTTAAATATGCTATTTTAATGTAGTCAGATTTCGCATATATGCTGTATATATAGAGTCAATTTTCTATCGATTCTTATATATTTTAAAGTTGTGGTTTCAAAAATAAAAAATCTCTCCATATAGTTTGGGTGCATCAGCGTGAATTGAAACCAAAACTTATGAATATATATATATATATATATATATATATATATATATATAAATAACTTGAGCTTCTTCAACTATAAGCGAAACCGAAACCAGAACTTATGAAGAATTCTTGATAAAATTATTTATAAAAAAAATAGAAAACTAGATAACTTGAGTGCCATCAGCTATAATCGAAACCGAAACCAAAACTTATAAAGAATTCATGGTAAAGCATTTATTACAAGAAATGGAAGTACATTACAATTAAACGACCCGTGCGTAAGCATGACACAGAAAATAACACCCACGCTATCGTATTAATATATAGATGTATATTTGAATATGTAATAAGATGCATGTGTGTGCACTATTACAGTATGTGTCACTATTATCTGTGTATGTAAGCAGTTAATATCTGGTGAAATGTATTTGTGAGGGTTTAGGTGTCTATCATGTTTGGTCCACAAGAGAATATGTGGTGAATTTTAATAGTAGCTTGCCTTCTATTGATTCTAGTATGTGTAATGTCCACGTAAGAGTAGGATGCGAAGGGTTTATTCTTACGATTTGGTGTGCATGTATTTTATGAATGTACCAGTAAGGGAAGCGCCCAGCGTTCTCAGACGTTACTCACCGTTGCCATGTGATAAAATACGCTTAAATATATGTGAATTAATGCACGTTTCGTATTAATATCTACATATCTATCTCTATTGAATATTATATTGTACCTTGTATATAGTACTGATTTCAAAAGTAAAAAATGTGACTTGAGTGCACTCAGCTAGAATCGAAACCAAACTATTCAACACCTCAGTCACGTTCTCTACCGTTTGAGCAAACCCAACATACACGGAAAGTTTGAAAATTTAGCCACTTAGAGCTATGATTGTTTTTATGCCTGAGCAAACTAATACAAATATGTCGGCAAATTGAAATGGTCATTTTGTATTTAAACTTTCCGACTTCTGTATGCGTTAATCATCCATGCTAAGGATTTTACTCGTTATAAACAATCCTTGGTGTATGATTAATATTTCCTGTTTATTTCACTGTTATGTAGCGAGTACTTTAAGAGTTTATCAGTTACATATTTACAGAAAGACATACGCACACGCATATATCTACTCTTTTATTTATCTGGATATGAGTAAAACTGGAAAAATCTTCTATGCAAGATTCCTATCCTTCGAGAAAAGCATGGGTCTCTTAATAGAGAAACCCTAGAGAAGGTCACGCACTTCAAATACTTGTGCTCAATGTTTCTCGGCACGGGACATCTATGTCCGAATCCACATGCTTTCCGTCGCCTATAACCCAGTCTGCTTTTAACCTGATATCACAATAGGCACGAAAGTCCGACTTTATCAGGCGTTTGTTCGGACGACCATTCTCTTCAGCTGCGAGACTTTCCCGATAAGAGCTGTTGATCTCGACAGGCTGGAAGTGTTCGATTTATATTGCCTCTTCCAAATAGTGTGTTTCTGCTGGCTCCATTTCGACTCCAATACCAAAATCGGAGTGCAATGCAAGATCACCCCTCAACTAATCTGTAAAAGAGATGGTCCGATCATGCTGCGCGCCGAAACCCAGCAGAGTTCATCCACTAAACAATAGTTCCAGAATAACTCCAAGGTTGGCGAAGGTGCCCGTGAGTCCAGCTGGTAACCTGATTACACATCATGAAAGTCGACGTTGAACATAGCTCCGGCTAACTGGTCTACGGTATTCACTGCTGATCACAGGATTTGCTGCGTTCGCTACCTTGGTCACTGCGGACTATCGTGCGTGGTCTGTGTTCATTTGGGACGCTGTGTGTTCTACAGGATAATATGACTCAACCCATTATGGGTGAATGTTGCCTAGAGCCAAGCCAAGTCAATACTGAGAGGTCCAGGAAATTGTATTTTAAATTTAAGTGCGCACGTTCAGTCGACAGACAGAGCCGTGTTTACAGATACATCGACGCATCTCAAATGAGTCGAATCCATTCAGTGTATGGATTTACTGAAAAATATTCTATTCAATCATAAGCTTATCCAAAGCGACTGATTGATAACGACACAAAGGGAGAGAGAGAGAGAGAGAGAAACAAAGAGAGAGAAACAAAGAGAGAGAAACAAAGAGAAAGAGAGAAAAAACGAGAGTGAGAGAGAGAGAGTGGGGGGGGGTCAGAAGTTGCATCTCAAAACGTCAATATGATCTGAAAATAAGATCTAAAAATAAAGATTGTGTCTTTGCACGCAATGTTTCGAAGTCAGTCGCCGGTAATAAAAAAAAAAGAATTCTTGAAGCATACACAATGTAATTTAAGGTTGACTGCCTTAACACATGTGTTGACAAAGTACTATAGAAAATCGATATGAGAAAAATTACATGTGTTAGCTACGCAATGAAGAACTTTTGAAACTTTCAGAACACATGAACTATAGCTGTTTAATCTTTTAGATTCACAATTTTTATTGAAATATGCAAAAAACAAAAACAGTCTACTCAAGGAATTATTAAGGATTGAAATGTAGATTTTGCGTTGCAATCATGCATGGATACAGCGTGTTAAATTGCCAATAACTGACACGTTCTTCTCATGGAACTGTCCTGATTTTATACAACCATATCTAGCACTGTATGGCAAACCTCCAGAATACCAAACAGTTGATAGAGGTGCTCCATTTGGATTATGACTACATATCTAGCTCTTTTGTTGCATAAACAAACCGGATTGCGGGAACCCGTTGGTCATGTACGACAATTTTTTAGTGATAGTGAAACAAACAAAACGTTTCCAATTCATCATGGAGGCAGCATGAAAGTAGTAAGGTTCAGAAAACTATGACGAGAACGTTCATGTTCTGCGCACTTTAACAGGAGACTGCAAGAAAATTAGTAATAATCAGGAGATTGTTTTGATACGCATTTTTTCTGAGATAACACAAGAAATAAAGATCTGGCTTAATAAAAAGTCCATTCAGAATCACAATTATTACTAATGAGATAATTATCAAAGGGTCCCCGCATATCACGGAACGGTAATAAGGGGAGGAATTACTATATGTTACCTACTATTGTTTGTCGGCGCATCAATTAGGTCCAGGTTATTTTATGCCGAAACGTTATATATATTGAAAAGAAATCGGTATGTAACATTAATTTAACCAATACCTTGGGGTTTCTATACCGATGTTTCTTCATGTGGTATAAGTGTGTAATTTCATCGCAATAGATCCGATAGTACTTGAACTCGAGGTACTTGTTTATTATATATATATATATATATATATATATATATATATATATGTGTGTATGTGTGTGTGTGTGTGTGAGAGGCTCTCTATACTTTTTACACTTCAAAATGATAATAATTCTCTACAAAGTAGACATATTCTTGTAAAAAGTAATCAACCTTAAAATGATCCAATCAATTCCAAAATGGATTAATCAACTTCAAAATAAGAAATAATCATTTTCAAATCGAGAATTAGTATGACATTTAATATTCATTCTTTTATTTTTACTTAAGAATCTTATGTGAGGGCATAACTGTGTCTTATTAATTTATTCAAAAATTTATATCATCTAAGTTAATCACACAAAAGATTAATCTCTGTATTTCAGATGCAAAAATAGTGCAAGTCTCAGAAGAAATATTATTACAGTGTAGAACACTTCAGCTTTATATTTAAACTTTTATTGAAAAAATCAATTCAGGTAACTTGATTATATAGGAGAGTTGACATCTATTCAATGTAACAGACTTCAGCATAGATTACCGCCTCGATACGGGTCCTGAACTAGGAGCATGCTTTTTCCACAAGCGCTGGCGGGAACTCTGCGAATACTCGGCGGGTGGCGGTGATAAGGCTGGCTTTGGTGTTGTGGGAGGTTATGTAAGTGATGTTCTCGGCGTATGACTAAACGAAATAGCCCTGCATGTCTAGGTCTGTGGAGGAGGAGGATAGGAGGGGAGTAGTGTGCAAAGTCGTAGCACTCCTTCTGAAACTAATATATATATATATATATATATATATATATATATATATATATATATATATATATATATATATATATATATATTACCCGGCATATTACTGAGCGAAGGAGTTAGTCAGTATTTAAGATACACCGAATATACAACTTGTAACGGAAACTTACTACATGAAAGAAATACTTAAAAAAAAACATTCATCTTCGTCTATTTAACTCTAACACGAAGTAATTATCATAACTTAAAAAGGGAAATAACTCTCACAGCCTTAATAAAGCTTACTTCTGCTGTTAAACGCAACTGTTTTCAGATTTTAATAATTGAAAATATGCTAAATTAAATATAAATTAAATTGAAAACAAAATTATATAAACCAACCCTGTAAAAATATTTCTAAATATAGCAACGAACATGATTCTATTACAACAGAAAATTGTTAACATCGAGCTAATTATTACAATAGGTTTTCTTTAATGTATAATGTAAATGAAACTACTTATGGAATGTAGATTTCTCCTAAATACACTATATATATATAAATCCAAATAAATAGAATAAAAATGAAAAATGGAATAAAAGTGTATACAAAACAGTTTTCAGTTTGAACAATAATTTATGAATGAGTGTATCTTTTGAACATATTTATAAATATAGAAAAATCAAACAAACAAACAGGAACCCAAATTTATTATAATACTAGCATTGTGCCCCGACATTGCCTGGGATTGAATGATGATCACACTACCATATTTTTATTGTCATCGAAATGAGAGAAATTACTTATATTTAAATAAAATCGATTAATTCTCTGTATTTAAACATACATTTTTAAAGGCAACAGAAACCTCCTGTTGTGTTACCTTTTTATATTTTCAAATATACGCATTACACGTAGATAGATAGATAGATAGATAGATAGATAGATAGATGGACTGGCTGTATTTCCTAAGGGAACATATTTTACTTTTCGAAAATTTGATAAAACTATTTCAATTTTATTCTAATAAAAAGTCATGTTTATTATTAAAATCAATTTAGCACTTGTTTGATCTTTTCAATCATTAATCTTAAATTCTGAATATCGACTTCTTTTCAAACCGGAAATTCTTATTATTATTGACCCATGTTTTCAACCAACTTCACACAGTTATCGGACATTTAAATCTCATTCAGCTTCAATTTCTAACCTCTAAGGACGTGCCAGGTGTTACCCCTTCAACCATAACACGGAGGAAAAAATAACGGTCTGTATTTTCATTAAGATAAATATTTTACTATTCGAAAAGTTTAAAAAATATAATTTAATTTTAATAAATATGAATGTTTACAAAATCTATTTAGCGCATCTCTCGTCTTTTAAACTGTTACAGCTTAATATATATATATATATATATATATATATATATATATATGCGTGCGTGCGTGCGCGCGTGTGTGTGTGTGTGTGTGTGTGTGTGTGTGTGTGTGTGTGTGTGTGTGTGTGTGTGTGTGTGTGTGTGTGTGTGTGTGTGCTAAACTACCCGTGGCCTGTTTTTTTTTTTTTTTTAATTACATTTTCACCCCAAACAAGGCACATTGCCACTTTGGTGTAGGGGGCTACTATCAGGGGAAACATCTACTGGGGTACTATGTAGGGATTTGGGCAGCAAGATGTCGGTTAACGTTGCACTTGAACTTTTGCATGTCAGTACAGTTGGGGAAGCAGTGACCTGGAATGGAATTCCAAAGTCTAGCAGTTCTGGGGTAGAAACTACTGGAGTATAAAGATCTTTTACATCTAGGGATCTCTACAGTGTGGGGGTGGGATTTTGCAGCTTGTCGGGTTTGTCGAGGGTGTTCATGTCGTGGAGGCACAAGTGCTTGCAGTTCATCAGAGCATTCACCATTAAAATACTTGTAGAACAGGCAGAGGGATGCAATGTTTCGACGATGGGACAGAGGCTGAAGCTTAGATGCCAGTTTAGGGCCTATCAGATTGGCGACTCTCTTTTGAACCCTGTCAAGGAGCGAGGTACTAGTAGCCGATGCACCAGCCCAAATATGACAGCAATACTCCATACATGGGCGAATGGTGACCTTATAGAGGTACAGGATACTTTCGGTTGTTAGAAGTTTTCTAGCACGGTAGAGAGAGCCCACCTTCCTCGCAGCGGCCCTGGCAATGCCCTCGATGTAATTGTTCCAACTCATGTTTCCTGTGAACGTTAGGCCAAGGAGCTTGAAAGACGTACTCTCAGATAAAGAGTCGTTGGCCATTGCTATAGGTGGTAGAGAAGGTTTCTTGTAATTATTGAATGAAACCAGTTTAGTCTTGGCGGCATTGAACGTGACCATCCATTTTTGTCCCCATTCCACTACTGATTGGAGGTCATCCTCTAGTGTTTCTGCCATTACTTTAGATATATGTTCATTTGTTTTCCTGTCGTGCCTGCTATAGAGTGTGGTGTCATCAGCATATATACCCATCTCAGAGGCAATTTTGTCGGGGAGGTCATTTATGAATATCAGGAACAGCAGAGGTCCAAGGATAGACCCCTGGGGCACTCCCACATTTATATCATATTGCTTAGATGTACGACCGTCGAGGACAACCTGGATTTTTCTCTTATCTAAGAAGGATTTAATTATGTTAAGTATTCTACCAGTGATACCGTATGATCTAATTTTCCTGAGGAGACCCTCATGCCATACCCTGTCAAAAGCCTTAGATATATCTAGAGCTACCGCTCTGCCCTCTCCCGCTTTGTCCAGTGAATGGTATATGCGTTCAGAGATTACAGTGAGGATGTCTGCCGTGGAACGGGTTTCTCTAAATCCATATTGTTGGTCGGTCAGAAGTTTAGCATCTGTAAGGTGATGGACTAGAGCATGGTTAATTAAGGTCTCAAATATTTTGGAAAAAATGGGAGGAGGCTAATAGGGCGATAATTTAATGGGTCAGTTCTTTCGCCAGAATTCTTGAATATTGGTACCACAGAAGAAGTTTTTCAACAGCCCGGAAAGCAAGATTCATTAAGGCATTTGTTGTAGAGTTTGGAGAGAACTGGAGCTACTTCGGCTGAGCACTTTTTTAATAGAACAGCTGGGATGAGGTCGGGTCCACATGCTTTTGAAGTGTCATGGTTTTTATGATAGCATGCACCTGAGCAGGGGTGATTTTCAGATCGTCTAGCGTGGCGTCTGTCCGCATAGGAAATTGAGGTAGTGGGTGGTTTAGAGGGTCCAGTGTGGAGTTTGAGGCAAGCATGTTAGCCTTTTCGATTGCTGAGCAAACAACTTCGTGATTGTTGGTTAGTGGGGGAATTGTTGATTGCCCATTATTTACTACACTGTTGTAGATTTTCCAGAAGTCACGAGTTCCTAGTTTTTGTGCTTCGATGCGTTTTTTAGTGGTTTCCGTAAATTCCCCCTTAGCTGTCGCTATTTCTTTCTTAACGTTACTTCTAGCTTCTATGTACTTCTGTCTGTTTGAACTGGACTTATGTCGGTTAAACCTGCGGAATGCATGCTGCCTTTGAGCAATGGCAGTTGCGCAAGTCGAAGTAAACCATTGGGGAGAGTGGGGCTTGCTATAGAATTTCCGCATGGGAACATGCGCTTCGATTGCAGTTTTGAACCATTCAGTGGTCTCGGTTGCACACTGTTCAACAGGAAGAGAAAAAATATTTCCCCATGGGGCATCTCTGATAAGATCTCTGATGGCTTCCCAGTCAGCCTTTTTAGAATATCTCATTGTTTTGAGCACTGGCTCTTCAGTTTTGGGTCTAGAGTTTAGGGCGATTTCAACCATTATCACTGCATGATCAGCGTTCCCAAGTGGGCTGTCGGCTTTCGTTACACAGTCATCAGGAACTGTGGTCAAAAACAGATCTAATAGTGATGCGTGTTGTTCTTCCTGATCAGGGAAACGGGTTGGAAAAGTAACAATTTGCGATAGGGAGTGAGATACAGAGAAGCTATGAGTTGCGCTGCCTGTTGCATCTGTGTAAGTAGAGAATCCAAGCCAGTTTTTGTGATGGACATTAAAGTCACCAAATACATGTACTTGGGCGCTAGTGTCGAAGGAGAGTGCTGTGTCTATGCTGTCAGATACTTTGTTTATTATGGTGCAGTCTTGGGTCGAGGGAGAGCGGTAGAGAAAGTAAAAGTAGCTAATGTGTTGCATGATTAGTCTAAAGCACATAAAGGCTTGATCATCCGTTTCTAGGTTTGTTTCTCTAGTCAAGGGAAGGGTAGTACGAATGTAAACTCCAAGTCCATTTTGCACGGTAGCCGAAGAGAGCCACACACCTCGAAGATGTAATTTTAGCTAAGTACATTTTTTCTTTACACACTTTATTTTATTTTATATTTTATTTTATTTTATTTTTACGTATTTATTTTATTTAATTTTTTTTAAACCAAATAAATCTAAGCCTCTTTTTTTTCGTTTGTGCTCATATCATTCTATGTAATTTTATTTTATTTCTCACACATCTTGACCATTCTTGATTCACTTATTTTAAAACAATTTCCTGACAAATTTTTCTTTATTTTTACCATGTCACATCGACGTAGTAGTCGGGAGGGGGAATCCCTATTTAGCTTATTTAGATGACAGAAGAACTTTTTTAGGCATAATCTACCCTCATTGAAATAGATTAATTTAAATATGAAGTCGACCGCTTGAAATATAAACACCCGAGTTGTTAACCATGTGTCTCTAAAAAGGCTTCGTAGGCGATAAAAGAACAGACGCACAGACTTTCTTTACTGGTAAATATCTCCGGCAAGAAATTGTCTTGATTTTAGATTGCGTATTGCTTCTATATTTCTTTTCAATCTAATTGCTCAGTTTTTAACTTAATTCATGCCTGGCCAAGTAAATGTTGTAAAATCTAAATGTGACGACGTTCAGAATCTATTCAAAATATATAAGCAGAATATTGGTTTCTTTTCTTCTCCTTAAAAAAGAAGAGAAAGCTTACACTAGACGACCCCAAATGTAAAGTGAGCCCCATCCCCTACTCCAATGACCTGGGATAGAAAGGGTAGAATCCCTGTTGTTCGTGTATATGAAATAGTGAGTATGCAGCATTAATGTACAAACGTAGTACTCGTGACGAAGAAATATTTTAACAATTCTATTATAAATCTCTGTACTGTTTGTATGTGGGCGTATGTATGACGCGGTTTAAGTTACCCTACAGGCAACGCACCCAGGCAATTTAGAAACCAAAATGAAGCTTATCACCCAGCAGATGTTTTAGTGGTATTTATATCCATGTTTGGTGCATGAAAAAGGCAAAATAAATGCAAAGAAATGCAAAGTAGTAGTGGTGATAGGAGTTAAATCGGTGGAAGTAGCAGCAGGGACAAAAATAGTAGTGGTGATAGGAGTTAAACTGGTGGAAGTAGCATCAGCAGCCGTTACGCAAAGTGGTGGTGAGAGGCTTTAAATCTGTGGGAATAACAATAGTCAACGATTAATTGGTTGAAAAATACAATATTTTTTATCTTGAAGAAAAATTACTTCCATTTTCTCCGTCTGATTAACAAAACAACAAAAAAGGACTTTCTCTGATTTGCAACTAAAAAAAAGAAGTAAGCAAAAAGTTTCGATTAATATAGGTTGAAAAATATCAAGATTTTTTTTGTTTACTTTTTTTAAAAAATTACTTCCATTTTCTCCGTTTGATTAAAAAAAACAAAAAAATGACTTTCTCTGATTTGACTATGGTGGTCAGTTTAGACCACCGGCCATAAAATAAAAATAATACTTTTACCCATGTATCTCATACTTTTTTCATTAATATTGGTTGAAAAAATACAATATTTTTTTTTACTTTTTAAAACTAATTACTTTCATTTTCTCTGTCTGATTAAAAAAAGGTGGACTTTCTCTGATTTGAACAGGCTGGTAAGTTTAGATCACCGGTTATTAAATTAAATAAAATAATACGTTTACCCATGTATCTCAGATTTTTTTCGTTAATATTGGTTGCAAAAAATAAAAGAATTTTTTTTCTTTTTAAAACTAATTACTTCCATTTTCTCTGTCTGATTACAAAAAAAATTGGACTTTCTCTGATTCGACCAGGGCCGTCAGTTTAGACGACCAGTCATTAAATAAAATAATACTTTTACCCATGTATCTCATTTTTTTTTTCGTTAATATTGGTTCAAAATACAATATTTTTTGTTAAAGTAATTCAAGGAGACATCTCCTACAGGAGAACCGACTAAAAAATAAGTAATTACTAACTTTAGTTTCGTAAATATTGGTTGTGTAAATACACTGTACTTACTCGCTTTTCTTTCACAATAGCAGCCATCTGGTGTGTAACGGGACTACTTGTTATGTAAATAGATCAGGCATATAAATAATTTTTTGTTACATAACAGACACATTTGCATTAAATGTTTCAACATTTTTATGTAGGGGTGAGGCTAGTAATATAATATTATTTTAATATTTTTGTTTTAATTTATTATCGATAATTTTTAGTCAACAAATTTTTGTTGCTACTCTTGTAATATTTGACCCGGATTCTTAGTATTTTCTATCAAACATGACTCTGGTTCGACCGGCAATCACAGGATTAAGTCCACCGAAGTAAATTTGGAACACAAAAGAATCAAATGTAATAAATAAAAAATAATAAAAACCGTAAATATATTTTTACAAAAAAAAAGGTGCATTTTTTATTTATCAACATTCGAACAACGTTCGGATTCATCCGGTGATTGCCGATCAAGCCTGAGCCATGATTGAAGGAAAATCCTGCAAAAATAAATTTTTTTTTTCTTTTTAAAACTAATTACATCCATTATTATAATCGAGCTTTGTTTTCATGACAAATCATATATCTTTTTTCAAATGATTTTGTTCATAATTTTTCTTTTCAAATAAAATTGTAAGAAAATTTGTTTTTAAAGTTAAATTTTTTAAAGTTTTTAAAAGTTAAATTGTGATTATTTATTCATTTATTTATTTAGTTTTGGTCAAAGAAAATGTTTTTAAGTTTGTGCACCTCCAGTCGCATCAGTCGCTTATAGAACTTTTCTTTACAAAGATGCATCTAATGCGAAATGAAATGCAATTCTTTTTGCGATTCGATTATTTTTTTTTTATTTTGTAAACAAAAAAATACTTCGGGCGTTCCCGTTGTTAGTCCAACATGAATAAATTCATAGTACTCTAAGTCTTCTTGCTTTCGTGTCACATTGAGTTCTTTTTCTGTTGTTTTTAAGGAAAAAAATACGAGCCGTAAAGTGTTGATTAAAAAGAAAATATGTCCTTGCTTTTATTTATTAACGCATGCGTAGAATTTGGAAAGCGGAACGCTTACACCGGAATTCTTAAATCGGAAGTAGACGGACAATTTAAACGCCGAAGCAATGCAGTTAGAGTTTTATAGTATAATATATATATATATATATATATATATATATATATATATATATATATATATATATGTATATATATATATATTATAAGTTATAAAATGTATATGGTGATTAAGCTACACTGAATATTCCGCGTTACATCCACTCTAGGGCTCTTCAGGCTTAGAGTGGATGTAACGCGGAATATTCAGTGTAGCTTAATCGCCATATACATTTCATAACGTACTAACTAGCTCTACCTACGTATTGAGCACTTTTGAAGTAAATACTTAAAATTTACGCATAAATCTATACTTTCGTATATTAATTTTATGTGAGTAAATTAAGTAGTTATATATATATATATATATATATATATATATATATATATATATATATATATATATATATATAACTACTTAATTTACTCACATATAAGCACGTTTCAAATGGTAAAGTTCCAAATGATGACGGAATACCTACAGAAGTATAAACATGTGGAAGCCGATTACTAATCAGGAAACTTGATGCCCTGTTTTCATTAATATGGGAACTTGGTATCGTGCTCCAAAAGTTCAAAGACGCGTCAATTATTCACCTGTTTAAGCACAAAGAAATAAGTGTGAGTGTGATAATTATAGAGGAATTCCTCTTTTATCTGTTGCTGGTAAGATTTTAGCTCGTGTAATCTTAAACAAATTCAATAGTTCAATTTGCAAAACTGCGCTGTCAGAAACCCAGTTTGCTTTTATAGCAGGAAGAGGCACTGTGAGGGAGCAGAATAAGGACTTGTTGGTTACATTCGTTTATCTCACAAAGGCATTTGATACCGTCTCCAGGGATGCTCTGTGAACTGTTTTGTGGAAGCTCGATATTCAAGACAAGATGTTGAATGTGATTGTCTCCTTTCACTGGGGAGTGTGACAACAGTACTATCTGGTTGTGAACAAAGTGGACCATTTGAAGTGTCAAAGGAACTAAGCAAAGATCTTTCTTTGCCACGACCCTATTTGCTCTTTACTTTTCGGTGATGCTTGAGACAGTTTTAAGAAGAACTCGGTAGATGTAGGTGTTGAATATCGGATAAGTGGAGGATTATTGAACCAGCAACGGTTCAAAGCACAATTACAGATTGTTCTTGATTTCCTTTATGCGGATTACTGTGCTCTTATCACACATAGTCTTGATGGATTTGCAGAAATCCTCAATAGCTTTTCTGATGCATGTAACCATCTCGGTCTTACAATTAGCATAAGAAAGACTGAAATTATTCACCAGCCGAAACCAATAGCTACATTCGCCTCAAAACCAGTGGTATATGTTGATGGTAAAACTTTGAAAACAGTATCTTCTTTTACATACCTCGGATCTGTTGTGTCTGACGATGCTAAATTTGAAAAGGACACCCAAAGTAGAATTAATAAAGCTAGTGGGGCATTTGGTAGGTTGCGACCACAGACTCTGGAACAGCCAGGATGTGTCTTTAAAAGTTACGGCGGCAGTTTACAATCTGTTGTTCTGCCAAAGAAATCCTCAATAGCTTTTCTGATGCATGTAACGCCCTCGGTCTTACAATTAGCATAAGAAAGACTGAAATTATTCACCAGCCGGAACCAAAAGCTACATCCTTCTCTAAACCAGTGGTACATGTTGAAATAAATAAAGCTAGTGAGGCATTTTGGTAGGTTGTGATACAGACTCTGGAACAGACACGATGTATCTTCAATTTGTTGTTCTGCCTACTCTTCTGTATGGTGCTGAAACGTGGGCCTTGTGCTGCACGCATGTAAATCAACGTGATTCAATATGAGATGTCTGCGTTCTATTTGCAATGTTAAATGGCAGGATCGTGTTAAAAATAGTGAAATCACTTATATTGAATAATTTTTTATCAGGATACAATTCCGTTGGTCGGGTAACCTTATGAGAATGGATGACTCAAGAGATTCTAAGCAACGTTTTATGGGAAACTGACAAAATGTTATCCCCCCCCCCATAATAGGGTTCCCCTGCTTTGTTACAAGAATAAACTAAAAGAAAACTAAAGCGTTGTAGAATTTTTCTGAGATCATCAAATAGTGCAGCAGGAGATCGAAGCGAATGGAAGAAAATGTGTTTTCTAGGGAACAGAAAATTTGAACATAACCGCCTTCCTCATAGGGACGCCCTTCCTGCAAATATGAAGGCAAAGCATGAGAAAAATCCACTAGAAAATGAATATGTTTGCCATTGTGGTTTCAAAGCACGCAGCAAATCAGGGTTATCTGTTCACTCGAGAAGATATCATTGACCGACGAGGATATGCAAGTTCACATACTATGGGGTGTTTGCCAGACGTCTGCATGATTGTAGTTATGCATTTGGTGTCACAGAGCTGAGAAGTTGTTGAAAATTGCATACTAATCATCATCCATCGTCTTCGATGCAAGAATCCACTATATATATATATATATATATATATATATATATATATATACATATATATATATATATTCATATATATATATGATATATATATGATATATATATATATGATATATATATATATATTCATATATATATATGATATATATATGATATATATATATGATATATATATATATATATATATATATATGATCTCTTAAATTAATATTAGGACTATCGTTAATTCGAGAGAGCAAAGTGATGATGATCAAATCACTTACTGACTAAATAGTTTTCTAACGAACGATAAAAAATATAAAAATTAAATAAGTTTTTTATATAGTTTTAAAGGTTAAAAAACTTCCAAAACTAATATATATATATATATATATATATATATATATATATATATATATATATATATATATATATATAAAGAGAGAGAGAGAGAGAGAGAGTTATATGCATACATTTTCTAGTAATTTCTAAATTAAAATAAAGGTGCCGTTTGAATTCTAAAATTCTATCGATACAAACTCCATCGAGGAAGCATTTTATTTGTTTTCATTGAGTTGCTGTAAATTTCCGAACACAGTAAAATGAAGCTAATTATGTAGCAGTGATATTTTCACCATGAAACAAAATAAAAGAATTATTCCGTTGTTTACAAGTTCCAATTTCATGGATTTTAAAACATAATAGTTATAAATTTATGATTTCCAACAGAATACATCGAAAAACATAATCAATCATAACTATATGTAAACACATTATAACTCTCTGTACAAATATAAGTGCAATACACACGCACGCACACACACATCAATATATATATATATATATCTAAATATATCGATCATCGAATTATACGATCATCGTATAACGATTTGATCACTGTCTGTCTGACGTAATGAACATTTAAATTAAAATGTTTAAAATTCAACGCTATTTCACACGGTTAATGGTAGCCGGATGGATACGGCCTCCGCTAATCGAACCAGAGATGTCTCGTGTCGCGGGGTTCGAATCGTTCGACTGGTAGTAATCGTGACACCCTGCACTGAAGAATCCCGAAAGGATGAAACACTAGTGTCTGTAGGTATTTAATTATTATAGTAAAAAAAATAAATATATATATATATATATATATATATATATATACCGTATATTTCGGCGTATAAGACGAACCTTAAAGTAAAAAAAAACACATTTTTAAAAACTAATAGTTAATAAGATACCGGGCGCAATCTCTAGCCTAGGCTAAACAAACCTGGTGTCGTGATTTAGCAGTCGTCTTATACAATTTATATATGATAAATGTATTAACATTTGCTCCAATTTTGTACCTCGTCTTATCTGACGGTAGCCTTATACGCCGATATATATATATATATATATATATATATATATATATGGGGGAGTTAAAAGAAAAATATAGATTGATTTAGAGGAGACTTATCAGGATAATATGTGCTATAGGTAAGAATAAAGAAGTGATTAAGAGTGGAACTTTATTTTATCATATGTAGTTATCAATTATAACCATGGAAGGGGTTTACTTTAAATAGGCTGCTTTGCTAGATCCGTACATATTAGAAGAGCTATCGGAATTACACCTTAGTATAAAAATACAGTAAAATCCCGATACACGGCATTGAAAATTATTAACAAAATAGAGTACAGTATACAATACACATGTATATAATTAAATAACATTATAAAGAACAGTGTAAGACGGGGCAAGTAGCGTAACCAGGAGTCGGAAAAACATCGTATTTCATATCTAACCTAAAAAAAAAACGTATTATAGCGCCACCGTATCCTGGGGTTCTACTGTAAAGTGTAAATTATTAGAAAGAAGTAATATTATAAAATAATTTTAAAAAAGTTAAAATATAAAAAATATAAATTAATAAAAAAAACGTACAAATTAATGGTAGAATAAGAGGATTAAAAATGCAGAGGAATAAGTATGAAATATCATGAAATTATAAAAAATAAATAAAAAGTATAAGTGCAAAATATAAAATAATAAAACAATAAATATAAAATAAAGTATATAAAGCCAAGTAAAGTAAAATGAAATAAAAATAAAATAACATTACGAAATTAAAGAAAAAAATTACAATGAGAAAAATTTCTTAAGTAACAAACCAATAGAGATATCATCCAGAGTTTATATTGAAAAAGTTATATTCCTCCTCCATCGCATAGATCATTGTAGTAATCCTATTTCTCTCCCCAGTAAGTTTCAATATATTACCATTCTCCTCTCACGCATAATTATTTCGCTCCTAATGTAGCTATCGTAAGACGTCGTATCCATAATATGTTATCTAGTTTATTCTTCTGATGAGAAGCATTAGGCTTTGAGATACCATGACATAAATAGTTTTTATCCTACGCCCCTAATTAATGTATCATCATTATTGAATAAACGAATAAATCTATATTCATTAGTATATATTTTTATATTAAAGTTTTCTTATTTTTTATATTCTCTCCCTCTCACTCTCTCTTAATATATATATATATATATATATATATATATATATATATATATATATATATATATATATATATATATATACGTGTGTGTGTATGTGTGTGTCCAGAATTGTGAATTGAATTAAATTATATTGATTTGGGAAATATCAAAATCTAGAACTTGCTTTAGAACTTTAAAAGATGAAATTTATTTGATGTCTAGTGACTAGGGAAGAAATTTAATGCGATTTTCAAATACTGCAATTTTTAAATAAGAGGTTGTGTCCAGTAATGAAATTATAGAATTCTCCAAAATCATATATTTTTAGGAATATGTATTAATTGATGTCTAAGAACTATTGATAAAATAAGAGATACATGAATTTTCGATTATCTTTGTATAACTTTTAGCATAAAACTAAATAAAAATATATATAATATGGATGAATGGAATTTATATCTTGCAACTGTCTTTTCCAAATCATAATAATCGGTTAATTAGTTTGGCTTTTAATACAAAGTTATATATATATATATATATATATATATGTATATATATATATATATATATATATATATCAACATATCTAACTTTATATAAACATAGAACTATAGATGTTCTGATTAATGCATTTAGAAATTCGGATGTCATAGCATTCTTCCGAAAGTTCAGTTATCAAATATCAAAATGTCAATTAGATCTCAATTTAAACTAACTTTATTCCGCCGATTACAGCTAATCGGTTTAACGCGTGCCCTTCACTTATAGCAAATCCTTCATTTGTCCGCACATTTAATTAAAAAACATCAGATTATTGAAACTAATTAAATGCAATTATCGATTAATTTGATTAATTATTCATTCAGTTGAAGGTACACACCACAAAAAAATGCTATTTCTGGATTAAGCTTGACAATTGATGATTACGTAATCCTTGGTTCAACATAAAGTTCACATCGTACGAGAAACCACTTTTTTACTTTTTTTTCACCTATGTGTCAGTGATTGTTAATGCCTTGGGCCACTCGAAGGTAACGGCTACTAAATTAATTGTCGCCGCAAAAGAATTGACAACAATGAAGGAAATTGACATAATATTAATAAATAAGAATTGATTATCTATGAGGATTGCACGAAAAGTATTTGTTTGTATTATACTTGTAGACAATTTATGGACATTCCGTTTGGTTTTGGCCAGAGAGAGAGAGAGAGAGAGAGAGAGAGAGAGAGAGAAAGCGCCAAAGTGAAAGATGTCAGTAGTTAAAAGGCGAGAAAAGAGGAAGTTAATTTTGATTAATGCAGTTGTCCTCAACTCTTGATATACATGGTGGTACAGTATTGAGTTTTTCTTTTAATTTTTTCGCCACACATTTGTACAAAATCAAATCAAAGAAAAAATAGAAAAACAAATATTATATGAAAAGAAGTTTTATTCACAAAACTCAACATATCCTGTATTCAATATTTGGTATAGAATAATAATTATGAATTTCAGTGAGGCAGATGTGCCTGCTCGTTCTCTACGACTCTTGTAATATGTGGACGATTGTGAGTAAGATATTCTGAATTATTTTTTATTACGTTTATTTTTTTATCTTTTATGTTGTTCAAGAAAATCTCAGTTCACATATATACGAAATTGAGTATTACAGTGCGAAGGTATTGTTACTAAAGAGTTGAATATTTTTCCAAGTATTTGTTTACTTTAGATTTGAAGACTTAACTACGACCATACTACATTCGATTGGGTAGCAGTCTCGTGGAATTTTGTGACGAAAATGAGATGTTCTACGAAAAACTTTTTTTCAGGAATGTTCTTTTTTGTTTCCAGTAGAAATAGAGAAGGAAAGTTATTTGCTATGCTTGTAGTAAGGCGAGTTATTGCTGTAAATCTTTCATAGGGGGAACCAGATAGTGAGGCTTAATCAAACACCTACGATGAACGTTACGATATAGTCTCTCTCTCTTTCTCTCTCTCTCTCTCTCGCTCGCTCTGTCTATTTTTCTCTCTCTCTCTCTTGGTGACCCTAAACCGATGGGAATGGTGGTCATGTTCTTGGTTTTGGTGTGTGCAGAAGTGACCGACAATGCCGATCTTGGCCTTAAACTTTCTTTTCCTACTGAGGGCAGGTAGTTTCATTTTCATTTTGAGGGTGTGATCAAAGGCGTTCTCTATTCCTCCTTCTGTTTCTCTTTCGCCGATGTCCGCACGTCAGTTGGTCTCGAAAGTACACGTGCTTTCAGTGACGACATGCCTCTAGGATTGTCTGTCCTTGAGTCTCCCATGTGCCCGTATTGATGCGAGTTCTTCAAGTTTGCTTTTAAACCATATACAAGAGAAAAGCTAGCAACATCTCTCTGTGAACGAGGTTGTAAGGAAAAGAAGACGTAATGTTGTCCGGAAAACAACACACGTTGTGTCCAGTTTCAGTCGCCAAGGAGATCAAGAGAAAAAATAGCGAAATAACTTCATCTCGCTTATTTTTTTGTAGCAACAACATTTATTTCCGCATTTTTCTCTTTACTGCTGTGACGGCCCTCACGTGATCGTTATCTCCAGCGTCCTACTCGCCTTGCGCGTAATCGCGAACGTTATCCACGTCTCTCCTGATCGTTCTCTTTCTCTTTTTTATGGTCTTTTTTTTCTTTCCCGGTGTCGTCATTCGCCATGCATCCGTGCTATGATACAAAAAGAGCACCACCCAACTAGACTGCAAAATCGGTTTTGTACAATGTGAAGGCCAGAAAGCGTCCCGATGAGCATCACTCCAAATCTGCCGGCAGTGTTCGAACTTAGAACGTATCTGACTCTCATACAGATAAAAGATTGCATCAGGTAGGGGATTACTTTTTACTGAGGATTGGTTTCTGAAGCCGAAGCATATTTTCAGCATTTTTTCGATTGACCTTAACAAGGTTGACTCTTTAAATGAAAGGAGATCGAAAACGTATTCTGAAATAGATATACAGAAATGTCTGTGGAATGTGATACAGACATGTTTCGCTCTTTGATAATTCTATTTGCATCGTTATGTGTATTTTTTTGTATATTTTATCAATAAATACCACATTAAACAATCGGTTACATTTTTAATAAAAATTGCTCGAGGCAATCCGTGAAGCTACCTGATGTAAAGAGCTAACAAAAAAAGGAAAAGTGATAATCACGGAGATAGGAGATGCTTATTGGCCAAGGTTATACACGTTTGAGGAAAACGGAGCAAGTAGAGAATTTCAAAACCTGTAGTTCTTGAAAATTAAACTATTGCAATAAAAACAAACTGTATCAGAACTGGGAATTGATAGCAACCACTTGATAAACGAGTCAAACGAGCTGGAACAAATCAAACATGGAAAATATTAAATAATTCTGAAGAACGTCATAATAATATATTCACGAGTATTATCGCTTAATGCCAGAATAAACGCTGGAGTGAGAACTATTAAGAGATAACTCTATGCTCCTAAACCCTTCCAAATTAAGTTCGCGCCGACGAATACAAGTTCATGCAATAACCCAAAACATATTCCATTTAATACATGGATGGAATTCTACCAATTAATAGCATTATGCTTCAGAGTTCACCTGGGAATGGCAGAAATTAATTGTTGACTTTACACACTCGAAAGATCCCAAATTGAATAGCTGGTGTTAGGTTTTCACTGCTCTACTGTTTTCTCTATGAACAATTCATTCACAGCAAGAACCCTTCTAATCATAACTGCTAAGAACCTCCGTTTTTCAGTGTGTTTGCTTACGGCAGGCGAAGATTTTATAAACCTTTTTTTTCATGTGCTTTTTTTCTGTGGAGCACATAATCATGAGATAATTGCAAATAGACTACAACATGATAATTAGAAACTCAGTAGTTAAAACAAAATGAAACAATCGGATATCATATGTGTTAGATAACACCGTTATTTTCTATACAATTCCCTTTGCTGTAAACTTCTACCACCATACTAATTAGTTCATAATAGTAAAGATCTTTCTTCTTCCGCCGACTTACAAACAGCCTGAAATAAATCTTTAAAGTCTACACGCGCGGCTATTAATTCTTAACGCCAAATTTGACATTACTCCTTGCTACATAAAACTACACAAGTTTGGCAAATGGTACGATTTTGTGTTTAACTTAACTAAAAGACCACAGCTCTCAAATGAATAAATCAATATCAGTTAAATTGCAATACCCGTGTGTGGCGATTTGCTTTCGATTACAACAAAACAGCAGGAAGATATTGAGAATTCATATATTTATTTTCTTTAGTTCGAAGTAAATATGTCAACAGAAATGATCTGTCCTGAACACGTTTATATCCCCAGCTCACCTAGATTCTCGTCGTACGTCTGGACTAGTCCAGGCTACCGAAGCAAAAATCACACTGTCACTTCATCACGTCTTACATTAATCAATTAAGTATCGAACCTAACGTTAACATCTCTGATATTTGTAAAGTATTGTCTATTGAGCGTACATTTTTATCAATTATATATGCTGATTTTATTTTTCAAGGTTGATTGAACATGCAAATGTTTATATGTGAACAGAATGGTTTTACATGTATCAAACATTCACATTAACTGATCAAAGCTCAAACTAAATTTGCGAGATTTAATGCTTAATATAATCGATTTTTAATGCTTGAAATGTATATGCCAATTAACATTCCATAGGCAAAAGAGCGATTCGTCAGAATTTCACGAATTTGGCATGAACAACCAATACACTACTACTAATATGACCACTACAACTACAACAACTGCAGCCTCAACTACTACTACTACTACTACTACTACTTATAATAATAATAATAATAATAACTAGCAGTTGTTAAGTTGAGTTGTTGAGTTTTTATAAAGCTGATATTTTTCTGAACAACACAAAAGTTAGCTTTTTTAATAGAAAAAAATAACACGCAGCAAATATGAGTTTTAAAACATATCTATGAAAATAGTGTCTATTGCATTTTAAGTATAGAAATGACCTAAAAAGATAGATTAATTACAACTAATAAATGCTCAGATAGTAATGTTGTGCTACATAGTTTGATACAAGTAACAAAATCATATTACATGTTTACAAACAAACTTAATCCCAGAACTAAAGGATAGACTAGTGCACCTTTTGTATCAGTAAGATACATCGGAAAATTCACATTTAGTATAATAATAGACGAATAGGTTTGTTTTCGAATACCTTTTTTTCCATTATGCGTATCTATATCTATCATCCTGTTTTCTTTTGCTTTTTTGTTTTGTTTTGTTTTTGTTTTTTGTTTTTTCGCATTGCACTCAGAAATTTTGCACATATACTTCTGCGAGTGGACTGGTGAGCGAAATTTGGAAATCTGAGCGTTAAATCACGTACACTTTGTTCAGAAAAGTCCTATTACATAACGAGTAAGTAAATAAAAAAAATCTGCTACGTTTTTATGTCTTAGTTTTATTGGAAGCAGTATAGTGTTGCCTTCCCTGTCCTAAACCATAACTAATAAGTTACACAAATACAACGAATGTGCAAGATAATCATTTTTTTTTCTTATCTTTTGGTATAGTTTGTAAATATCAAAATTAAAACTCTCGTAGAAGTAAATAAATCCTAAACACTTCATCAATTATTACGGGACTCACATATTTTGCTTCGGTCGGGGTTTTACTGTCGACCCTAAATTCAACAAAATATGATCCATTACTGACTGTGGTAAATTCAACAGAATATGATCCATTACTGACTGTGGTAAATTCAACAGAATATGATCCATTACTGACTGTGGTAAATTCAACAGAATATGATCCATTACTGACTGTGGTAAATTCAACAGAATATGATCCATTACTGACTGTGGTAAATTCAACAGAATATGATCCATTACTGACTGTGGTAAATTCAACAAAATATGATCCATTACTGACTGTGGTAAATTCAACAGAATATGATCCATTCCTGACTGTGGTAAATTCAACAGAATATGATCCATTACTGACTGTGGTAAATTCAACAAAATATGATCCATTACTGACTGTGGTAAATTACTGGTCCAGTGCAGTTCAATGATGTCCACCCTACTAGAAGTTTCTTCCTCCTTTTGAAAGAGGAATTAGTTTACTGCTAATCGCCTGATGCACTCGTACAAGGGAACTGTGACGAGGTGCGCCAGACCTTTTTTCTTTTCTTTTTTTTTTTGCAGGGTGTTTTTTTCTTAGAAGGCGCTGGCTCTTTAATCACACTTCTGATCCTTGTGTCATATCTTCTTCCCGCCGTAGGAGAGAGATATTGAAGGGACCCCCGTATGTTGAATAATTTTTTGTCATATAGAAATCTTTCTATTTGTGTGTGTGTGTGCGTGTGTGTGTATGTGTGTGTGTTTGTTCAAGTATATTGTCCTTTATACATGGCGACATTTTATTAGTTTTCTTTTAACAGCCGAACCAAGTTAGAGAACCTAATCTTTACTGCCAACTTCTCAGCCATGAAAATATCTAATTAGTGTCTATTACCATTTTCAAAGTCTAATACTATATCCTGTTTCTTGATCAAATATCCATTTGACAAATGAGACTAAGTTGCTACTGAGATAACTGTTTGAAAACAATTGTATTTTTGATGTAAAGCGATCGGTCATCTTCATCGGTTGACATTTTTTACGGCCTCCATCATTTACGATTTACTTTAATTGATTGCTGAGCAGCTATCGTGTATCCTGTGCAAGTTAAGACGTAAGAATGGGAGAAAGTGATCCAAATACTAAAAGAAATGGATAATATATATATATATATATATATATATATATATATATATATATATAATCGGCTGCAAGTATAGATGGAAAAGAAAAAAAGAGAAGAATTGATACTCGTTTGAAATGTAAGAAGAAAAGAAATAGGGGCGAAAGAGAGGGAGAAATAAGGAAAGGCCAACTTAGTAACAAAAAGGAGAAACGGATATACAGAAAGAGAAATGTTGTAGTTATTATTATGAGAAAGAAATAAAGAAAATAAGATCACAAACGGAAATGAATAATTAAGAAAAGAAAGGAGAACAAATATAAAATAATAAAACAAGATAACCGCGCAAAAATAAAAGTAAGTAAAGGAATGAAGTTTTACGAATGAATCATGCAGTTTTATATGCATTAATTTGCATATCAATGAATTAGCTTCGCTGAAAAGACATTATAAAACATTAATGCATATCAAAATACAAATCGTTAACTGTCAAAGTGAAATTCAACACAGGGATAAAGGTTTAATGAGAAAAAATAAGTTATCAGTAGAATGATGAAGTACATTATGGGAGGATTTGTTATGGAATAATCAATATTTTATTGCTTACGAGGGAAGTTTATATAAAGCACATTGGATGAAGATGTTTTAGTCTGCAGAAATGCAGTATTTTTATGTAAAAATGGGTAGACCGTGCTAGAAAACTACTGACACCTGAAAGTATCCTGTACCTCTACACGGCCACCATTCGCCCATGTATGGAGTATTGTTGTCACATTTGGGCTGGTGCATCTGCTGCTAGTCTCTCGCTCCTAGACAAGGTTCAAAAGAGAGTTGCACATCTGATAGGCCCTGAACTGGCATGTAAGCTTTAGCCTCTGTCCCATCAACGAAACGTTGCATCCTTCTGCCTGTTCTACAAGTATTTTAAAGGTGAAATGCTCTGACGAACTGCAGACACTTGTGCCCCCACGACGTAGACACCCTCGACAAACCGGACAGGCAGCTAAATCCCACCCCCACACAGTAAAGATCACTAGATGTAAAAGATCTTTCTATTCCAGTAGTTTCTTCCCCAGAACCGCTAGACTCTGGAATTCCATTCCAGGTCCCTGCTTCCCTAACTGTACTGACATGCAGAAGTTCAAGTGTAATGTGCACCGACATCTTGCTGCCCAAATCCCAACATAGTGCCCCAGTAGTTGCTGCCCCTGATAGTAGCCCCCTATACCAAAGTTACAATGTGCCTTGTTTGGGGTGAAAATGTAATTTTAAAAAAAGTAAAAGAGAAAACTAGATAAGTTTGAAAATGATATTTGGAAAACAGTAGAATCGAGCCCAGTAGGCCAGTGTTAAAAAGACAATCCATATTTAATTTAAGAATGCAGTCGATTGTTCATGCTTTTAGAAATAACTGTGTATTAAATATGTCAGTTAAAAGAATGGACAATATGTTTTAGTCTGCAGAAATGCAGTATCGTGGTAATGTGTTTCATAAATATGAAAGATTTAAAATAAAACTTATTCGACAAATTCTGTTTTATGTTAGGCATACAGAGGAAGAAAGAAAATTTGTTTTCAGTTGTGGTAATAAAATGAGTTCTTGCTATGAATGTTATAGAACCAAATATCGCACCTTACCTTGGAAGTGAAAGTAGAGTCGAGAAATAATATTAATGTCACTTGTGTGAAAAATGAGTTGCAGACAAGTGATTATTCTATAATAGTTGCGAAGTTGACTTTTTTTATTTTATGACGACAGGGAAAAAAACAGAGCGGCATGAACCCAAGATAGGTAAGCAATGTCTACAAAACATTTTAATGCACTGTACGGTACACATTAAAGAATAATGAATACCAAGTAGCAAATAGTAGTTTGACAAAATTAGAAAGAAAAAAAAATAGTATAAACTGGTAAAAATAAAGGAAGTTACATAAAGAAAAAAAAAGAAAAAATAAGGATGCTATGTGGAAGAGAAATAAATAACGTTTTCTAGAAAGAGAGAATGAAACAATAAACATGAAATAGGAATCATTAAAAAGGAATAAAACAAAACAAAAGAAAAGATAACCGTAATTGATTTACAAAATCAAAAAAGTAAAATGAATCGATTTTTCACTCGACGTTATATTTTTATTGTTATTTGATCTTGTATTTAAATTTCTTCGGTTTCAATTCAATTTTAATTTTTTAGTTAATATTCGATCTTATTTCGATAATAGTTTTTATTTTACAATATTAGCAAGATTTTACAAACCTTCCATCATTTAAGTCTTAGTTAGGAAATTCATCAGTGATGAGAAAAATATTCGATTAGAACATTTTAAATTTTCTCCAATATTATCTTAATGAAAACGGTGATTCATCGTGCAATACGGCGGCTGTCGGGTTATTCTAATTTGTTTAATACTAGGAATATTTTGGACAATAGCATTATTATCCTAGCTTTTTAAACCAAGATGACACTAATCTAAATTTTAAAATAAAAAACTTTGCTTGAATTAAAAAATCAAAAAAAAACAAAACCAAATAATCTGTGTTTTATAATTGGTGTTAATTTTTTTTTCAAAACAATCATATAAATTGCAGAAAACAAACATTAGTTCAATTATATGCTCATCTTTTCTTGATTAAATACTCTCACAAAAATTGATATTTTAAAGACGAATCAACCGATCATTAAAGGATTATAACACGATTGACTTAATCCAACTTCTTCTAAATCTACATAATGTATTTTTGTAGTCGACGTCTTACATTTTACTGAAATCTAATATAGTACATAAAATATTTTCGGTTTTGTTTTTTATGCCCGTTCAAAGAATTCGTATTTCTTTTTATTTGTACCTTAAAGAAAACAGGATTTCCATGAAGAGAGTTTATGTCCTACAACTTTCTGTTCGTGTAAAAATTATGTCGATTCCATTTATCATTATTTAGATAAAAACAGGAAGTATTCTGTATATTAAAAAAACAACAAGCCTTTTGGTAAATATATAATGCAGTAATATCTAAGAGAATAATAGTAGTTTAACGTGAGATAAATTTAATTTATTTCCGAGGAGACGGTCGTTTTAAACGAACGTGAATAGTTTCCAAAATCATCAAATGATGTTTATAGTGAGTATGACTAAAGATACAAAATGAGTCACTGCAGAAGTCGTTGCGTATGACGATGTTTTTGAAATTAAGGTTCTTTATAAAGAACCAGGATGTATTATTTAGAATGTTTGTTGGTCGGTAGATCACATTCATAATTTTCCTTGATGTTGTTGAACTCTACTATCCATTTTAACTTTGCCCTACCCCAGTAACTGATACTGCAACCAAATTTGAATTGCTAAATTATCTTCTTCGTCGTCTTCTTATTCTTCTCCTCTTTCTTTCTTCGTCTTCTTCTTCTTCTTCTTCTTATTATTATTATTATTGTTGTTGTTGTTGTTATTGTTGTTGTTGTTGGGGAAGGGCTAAAACGTCTCTTTGCTTATACGTGAGCTAAACCTGGATAACGAATACAGGATTTAAAACAGTTTTTAGGTAAACAAAGATAGCAATCACGCGTAAAAAATGATAAATTAAAATATAAAAATGGAGACAACAGAGAATGGCTGATAAAACAATACTAGAAAGTGAGTGTATGATTTAATTAGAGAAAACTGTGGAGATAAAAAGACACGGATTGAAAATCTGGCTGTGCCGAGTTATCGTCCATTTCATTCCACGAATACGTAAGCATTTTAAAACGCCATATTTTGCCTTGTGTGTAACCTCATTGACAGGAGGTAAATAGAATTAGAAACACGAAATTAAAACAAATTATTTTTGTGTGAATAAAAAAAGAGAGAAGAAAAATGAAGGAAAGAGAGAAGAAAATAGCTAAGAGATGAACATCAGAAGAAAAAAGAAAACATCAGGTGGAAATGTTTAAAAAATAAATACTTTTATTAATTAGTAGTATTTTATCAAGGTAAAAGCCTACCGAGGATAAGATTTAAAGATATGAGTGTGTTGTTGATTAATGATAAAGCAATGTAGAATATTATATATTGAGATAATTGAAAATGATTAATGGGCAAAATTTCATAACTTATGACAAGAATTTTTTAGACGCTTTTCTTGGCATTGGATTCGAAGACGGCTATGGTGTAGTCTACAAGAAACAAGTCACATGTTAATGTGTTTCAATAGTGGCGGATTTTTTTTTCTACATCTAGTGACATAGTAGTGTCGATTAAAACCACATAAGAGTAAGTAATTGACAGAACGACACTCAAGATGAGATAACTCCTTTTCTGCTTTAGGCGAAGTTTAATTCTGTTATGTGGAGACACAAGTAAAGGACGTGACATACGCGGATGTGCGCCGTATAAAGGGTGACTTTTAATCAACGTAAAAGAAGATGATGGAGATATATAACTTATCTTAAGTCTTGTATAAAGTCGTGGCTTTAAGAAATATTTAAAGCTCTAGTGTAGCACTATCGAGCTATATGAATGAGAACTTTATGGTTTATATGTAAATGATATCCGACGTACAATAAATTGCATGAACGATATACATTTATTTATCTCAGTGATAGTTATTACACACAAAATCGTGTTATATCGGACTAACACTGATAGATGTAATTTCCATCATTCTGTGTTGTCTCCGTGTAAATAAATGTCTACGTCAAGTTAACTCTAAGTATTTCATTTCTCTCACTACTTTCTGTCGTACATGTGCTACACATATACACACACCTATTGTCTTTAGATATAATCTTCTGCAAAGTAGTATTAGTTATAATATGCCGGCGTCCCCGTGCATAATATCAAGAAAAAAGGAATAATCTGAAACATCTCAGATAAAGAAAGAACACGTATGTGATCAGAGTGTAGGAAAAAACAAACTAATAATTAAGGAAAAACTAATAAAAGAAACTTTTAATAAAAAAGAAGGAAAAAATAAATACGGTAGAACATGTTGCACTTGTTATATCCCCCTAACATAAATATCCTAATTAACTTGTCAATCATCAAAATTGCAACCTATCATTGTAGGTGTCGCTATATGCTGGAAAGCTTTCTACTCTAATAGTTTCTTTTTGTTTCCTAAACTTACATGCCTTTGGCATTCCCTTCTTGTTTCCTGTTTTCCTGATTCTAAAAACATGAAGACATTTAAATGTAATGTAAACAATTATCTCACTTCACTACTGCTCATGCCCAAAATCATCAGTCCCATCTATCATTGAGCGTGACCGAGATTGAACTCCCTACAGTAGTTTGTAGTGTAATTCAAATCTTGTCGGTTGCGTAATACTTGATGCTTCGCCAGGGCTATCAAGCGTTTTTTATCGTGACGCAATCAGTAGATGGGGTGCCTACCACAGCTTCAGAGAGTATGATCTAACCTCGAGAGGAGACCGCGCCAGTTTCTCAACATAGTATTTTACCTCGCGGTACATACAGCGTTTCGCCTTCCCAAATGGTCACCCATATGGTACTTGCCAGGCTCAACGTTGCTTAACCTGCTGATCGGGCGAGAACCGGTGTCAATGTGATTATGCCGTATATTATCAGTAGCCTCTTACGTCACAGTGGCAATTTTCTTTATTTGGTTTGAATATAAGTAAATAAGAAATATGATTAAAAACAAAGATTAACAATAAATGAACGATTAAAGAAGATGGTGTCGGTGCTGTGTGAGCATGTCGTTTAGAAACAAGCAAGAGAGTTTTCATTTTCAAGTTTCCTTTTCTTTTAACTAATTAAGCTTCCATGGTTTGAGAGTTTTGTCTAACCGTCTGTATAACATAAAGAGTTGAAAAAAAAGAATGATGGAGTCTTTCCATTTCCAAGTGTGAATTAATGAAAGAAATGCTTTATAGCCCCAACAACGGATTTTAAACACGACATGTCAAGTCTACAGTTCGCGCCGCCTTCTGATCCTGATTAGATAGCATAAAACATTCAAATCGTTAACCGACGTTTTATAAGGCAATAAACAACTATTAAGTATTTGACTGTCCTGTCTTCTTTTTAATAATATCTATGAACTGACAGATATTTTCAGCGAATTTATTTTATATTCTTTAACCTTACAACGTAACAAAAAGTTCAAACACTGTGAAAACAGGTGCGCTGATATGAATAAACAGTTGTTGAAACAAATAAAAATTGTTTTGTAAACTATAAAGAACCAAATATCCTTCAGATGCGTCCAATCAAACAGCGCGTTTACAGATGGTAATTCTTTTCCAAACCTAAGCGTTACAAAGCGACCAATAGATACTTAAATATATATACCAAATTACGTTTCAAGCTATTATCACTCGTGATGAAAAATAAATGCAATGTGTATGGCGTTTTTAAGCAAATGTTCCATTATAGATGACCTGAGTGTATAGTTTAGAACGTTGATTGATTGGTTGGTAGATCACATTCCTAGATTAGATTCTACTATCCAATCTCAAAGTCGTCCTTCCTATGTAGCCGGCACTGCAACCACATTTGTAATTGGTAAATCACATTAGTACCAGTATTATTGTGAGAGCTAGAACGTATTTTTGCTTAAATTGGGCCATATGTTTATCAGAAAAAATGAAGAAGAATAGTTTTAGAAAAACAAATATCATGTATTTTAAAAGAATGGATAAAAAAACAAATTTTTACTCTTTGATTGTCCTTACTTCTAGAAAGGTCACTCTGGTGTAAGTGAAATCCCCACGTAGCCCATTCGGTATTCCGCGGTATGAGTGTTTCTTTCGTTTAGCAATAACCCGTTCTCAGAGAGTAAGAATACAAACATTGGAGAATGAAATTCTCAAACCTACAAAGATATGCAAGTCATACACTTCAACCACCAGAGAAAAAAAAACACATCAACAATATCCTAAACCGCGTTGGCTTTCGAACCGAGTAAAAACAACTAGCAATCAAGCCATCAATTAAATTTCATCCTCCAGTGGATATTGTCCTTGATAAGCTGTAATAAATTAAATTAAAAGAAACCCCCGCGTTTTGACGATTAAAATATCTTTACAAAATTAAGGGTCTCAGATTAACGAAAATATTGTTTTTATTACGTTTGTATTGATTTTTTTGTCTTTTACGCTGTATATATATTTATGAATATACACTTTTTGTTTTGTTATTAATGCCAAATCTGATAATTGTCGTAGAAGTTTTTAATGCTTCAACTGCTTTATCTCTTCAGATATATATTCCTAATGTTTGCTTAGGGAATATGCCTGATAATACCATTAGAAAGTCTCAGCTTTACAGGTAAACGAAAATGCTATTTAAAACTACAGCATGATAGATAAACGAAAATTAAATTTAAAACTCAAGGGTGGTCGACCGATGAAAACACTATTTCAAACATAAACGATGTAAACTGACTGGCATTTTTTTATTTTCTTTTGTTCAGACAATCTAGATTTAGAGCAGGTATATTAGAGTTACGTGGACGTATCTAAAATAAGATACGTTCATTAAATATACGCGTTGAACGAGTAAATATTATTGTATACAATAGTGTGATAGACTGATAGACACGCTTATAAAGCCTCGCATAACAATACGAAGAGGATATAAAAAAATTTCTTTAAATATATCCAGATGAGCTTGTCATTTAATGAACGCTAAAGCAATTTTTTTTTGTATTTCTACTATGTATTTCACTTAGCGTCAGTTTTTATCATACCACTCAACACATAATGGTTTTGGTGTGGTGTGTGTCGTAGTGCTTCTTGTAAGACAAATCGTTTTTTTTTTTGCAACCAAGAACACAGAATCTTTCTCGCTAGTGATTGTTTTAAAAAAATATAATATATTTATTTTTAATTCGATAACATTCCTGTTATCAAATGCTGCCATTAAGATAGAATCTTTTTCGCTTTTTTCATCTGTCATGGCTTCCTTATGAATCGTAAAACAACTTTGTCTTTTTGTTCAGCATCAGATTTTTGTACAATTGAGCTCGATAGTATCATATCATTTACGAGTCTTTTTGCTCTATATTCCCTTCTTACAAATCAGCTATATAAAGTAAAGTCGATCTAGCTATTGTTTGTCTGTGACTTTCTATCTATAAAATCAACATTTGCTTTTTATTCCGCAGTGTATCCTGAGTACTCCTCAGTGTATCTTGAGAAACGTCTGAACATGTTGTTAAGAATAATAAAATGTAATTCGATTTAATTTCTGCGGCGCACCATTTTCTCCGGACCAGTATTATTTTCATATATATATATATATATATATATATATATATATATATATATATATATGTGTGTGTGTGTGTGTGTGTGTGTGTGTGTGTGTGTGTGTGTGTGTGTGTGTGTGTGTGTGTGTGTGTGAGAGAGAGAGATCCATTGCTCGTTTTGTTCTCGTAAAACCATCTCTCTCAATAGCTGTAAATATTTCTAACACTTTAGTTGTTATTTTTTTGTTGTTTTTCTTTTCGCTAAATCATCGGAGCGTGTATTGAGTATGGTGTTCATATTTGGGCTTGTAAAAGTTTTGTTTTTAAGGTTCTTGATTAAGTACAGAAACGTATGTGTAATTATATTGGCGTAACCCTTTATTGTGTTCATACACAGATGTGGTATTGATAATTTGATTTTTCTTGAAAAAAAAAAAATCCTATGACATTTGTTCTTTATAATTTTTCATCGATTCTCTTCTTCATTTGAGTCAGCTCGTTTGAATTATTGATCTATTGACTTCGATCAAGTTTCGATTTTAATACTTCTAAGTTATACACATTCCTATTCCAGTAACTGTTTTTTCAAGAAGAATTATGGAACTCTCTTTCTGCTGACTCTTCTTCTACTTCTATTATTATTCTTTTCAATATCAGTAAGCATTTCCTGTCTTTGAAATAACCATGCTTCTTCCTTGTTAACTCTTTACATCAAGTGGATTCACGCATTGCCAGAAGCTATTTCCATAAAAAGCAATTATTTCAAAATCCTTGTTTTTTTCAAGAGCAGTTAAATATAATTTAAACTGAGTATTTATATATTTCAGACAATAATCCCCACCACCGTTGTTAATATGTTTAAAACGCTTCAAAGTACTTTTAAAGTAGTCAGTAATCTTCCAGTAATTCTAAATTAAAATGTCTATTTAATCAAATCATCATCATCATCATCATCACCACCACCACCACCACCATGATATCGTATGAATCCGAAGATGCAATTGTTGGTATTGGTTTCTATGATATTTTTCTAGTCATCAGTTTTTCAAGAAACACATTAAGTAATTATGGTAAGGGCCACAATAAGGTTGTTAACATTCTAAGTGAAAGTGCACGCCTGTGGAACTCTGTTCCGCTTGCCTGTTTCCCTCCCGACTTCAACCTGGATGTCTTCAAGTCCAACACAAACAAATTCCTGATGAACCGCTCCCCTAAGTAATGACACCTTATCAATTCTCCAATACTATTGCTACACTATCCCATTGATTACTGTACACACAATAACCCTTATCCCCGAGTGGCCACTGGGCCTTGATAAGTGGTGAACTCAATGTAAAAAAAGTGATATTTTGGAAAGAACTTTATTCGAACGTGGAACACCTATGTCGTCACTTCGTGTCGTTAATCACTTGACCAGCGTCGACTTACATTTAAACCAATGAGTTTGATTGACTCTCGTTCCGTTAACTGTTCTTACTTTCATTCACCGAGGACCAACCTCACAATAGAAAGGTAAAGGGAACTTTGAAAAATATACTAGCATGGTGTCTAGCGTTGCCCAGTCGCAACATACACTTTAATATGATATTTTTATTCATGTAGACTACATATTTACGTTTCTATGTGCTAAAACACAAGTCGAAAGTGTTCCCGAGATCAACTTACCCTATATATACAGTTTCAAGCCTATTGATCAAATATTACAAGGAGAGTTTGGTAGAGAAGTTTCGCGCATACACAGACACAGTCACTTTTATGCACACACACACATGTCCATATATATATATATATATATATATATATATATATATATATATATATATATATATAATTGTGATTAGTTTTTTGTGGAAAAAGAATTCCAGCAGAGTGCTCAATTAAAAGGAAAATCCAAATTGTAAGAGCGTATTTATATTTTGTGTACAGAAAGTTGTTAGTTGAGACAGATCATTGGTACCGTCGGTTTCAAGCCGATAATAAGGCCCATTTAAGGTATCCTTATCACGCTCTCTTCAGCCAATATCTCTTCAGACGAATATTGGCTGAAGAGAGCTTGATAAGGATACCTTAAACGGGCCTTATTATCAGGCTTGAAACCGATGGTACCAATGATCTGTCTCAACTAACAACTTTCTGTACACAATATATATATATATATATATATATATATATATATATATATGTGTGTGTGTGTGTGTGTGTGGCACTATTTCTTTGTGCCACTGTTTCTAACACACTCTGCAGCATGGACGGGTGGTAAATTGTCCATGGGCGTAGAGATACAAAGAAACCCCTTCCCATAATTCCCTTGCTATCTTTCTGTCTCTTTCCTGCACGGCCACCATGATGTGAGGACGCATAGTCTTTCTCTCCGTACATGGGGGGCCACCCCCTCCCTCAACACTAGTTAGGGTAGGTTAGTCAGTTTCGAAAAGCCTATTGTCCAGTTTAAATTGTAAAAATTAATTGTAAATTGTTTTTTTTGTAATATATATTGTATCTCTAATGTAAAATAAAATAGTTAGTTATACCTTATGTATATTACAATTGTGACGCGTGTCGTTTTTTTTTGTGTCTGCCATGAATGCCTTCATAAATGTCTTAAGTCAAAAGGCGGCCCTGAGGACAAAGAGATGAAGATTCCAACCAGAATGCCACCAGGGTGAAGAGATCATCTTGAGAAAAGAAAGGAGCCACACCCAGATCTAACATCTCAGGTATGATTTTCTTCTTGCTATTCAGACCCTAATGACTGGCCCATCTTCATATCTTCATGAGACCGCTTTAAGACATTTACTATAACACGTCTGTCGGTCACACCTCGGTGGCCGGCTGATAGTGGTATATATATATATATATATATATATATATATATATATATATATATATATATATATATATAAACATGTCCGTATGCTAGACTGTTTTCATCCTAAATTATACGAAATTATGCACAGTGGATAATTATAATCATACATTATAGTAAAAGGAAACCAATCATCTTATAAGAAAGCATCAAAACGAATAATTCGTTAATGAAAATTCGTTTTCTAAATGGATAATGCAAATTTGTTCATCTTCGCGAAGTCGCTTGCATTTCGTAAATTAAGAAATGCCTTTTAAGAATTTTATTAGAAACAGTAGTTTTTTAGAATCAATGTGAGGGAGAAAAAAAACTCACCATTATATAGAAAATAGATAAATTAAGCAATGCTTCCACACTCTAGTCTATGCGTCTCGTAGGATGATCTATAATTTATAAACCTAATGTCTAGTGTGATTTTTAAGAGTCTATATTAAGGGATAAAATGTATATTTCAGTTTGAAACATCCTTAATTTTCAGATTGTGACAGAAAGAAGCTGAACAGGGCGGATTGTCAGAAAATCGAAATGTTATCATCATAAGTAAATTAAACAGTGTAAGCATTCAAGCATGGTCATGATAAAACAAACTTCTGGAAGATTTACTGGTCTTAATATATTACATCCTATGCAATTGGTACACAGGAAGATAATAGTAAAATAAGGCATGATTTATTTAAATAGTTCATTCTAATCTAAAATCCTACTAATCAGCCGAAACCTATTCAGAAGTAAGGCAGAGGATGCAGCACTCAGCTGCCATAAAAATATAAAAACTTCAGAAGTACGAAGGGATATAAGTACAAAGAGATTCACATTAAAACCCCAATATTACATTGGCATTGTTGAGATTGCTAACAATTTTATTTTTAGCAAGAAAAATTTCCTCGTTAACGCTTTCATTTAAATTTTATATTATATCAACTTAGTTTGATAAAGTATGAATTTAAATGAGAAAAAACACAGTACAGTGTGAAATGATAATAGTTTACAGAGTAAAACAATAAAATTATCCTCCATATAAAAAACAAAACTACGGCTTGATTTTAAAAATTTTATTGAAAAATCAATTCATGTAATAGAGCTGACATCTATTTAATGTAGCTGCCTTCAGCTTAAATCATCGCCTCGATACGGGTCCGGAACTGGGTACATACCTTTTCCACAAGCGCCGGTAGGAGCTCGGCGAATACTCGGTGGATGGCGGCGATTAGGCTGGCTTTGGTGTTGTGGAAGGTCATGTTGGTGATGTTCTCGACGTATTACCAAACGAAATAGTTCAGCGGGGCTGTATTCTCGCCAAAATATAACGGCGAATACTCGGTGGATGGCGGCGATTAGGCTGGCTTTGGTGTTGTGGAAGGTCAAATAGTTCAGCGGGGTCAGGTCGGGAGAGGAGGGTGCATTTGATAGAAGGGTACATAGTTGTAGCACTCTTTCTGAAGCCACGTCTGGGTCTCTTTGGGCATGGGCCAGCGCCGAATCTTTCTGCTACACACAGGGTCTGTCAGCGGCCACCTGATTGCAAGGTAAAACGCCACATTCTTCACCACATCCAGGTACACCTTTGTGTTGACTTGCAAGCCGACTTCGAAGGTGTGAGGTGGCATGATGTGGCACTCACTTGAAAGTACATCGAAGACCATAACTGTAGCCATAAACTTCGTTGCGCTGTGCTCTCAAGCGTTTAACCGTCCAGATTTGCATTTTGAAGCTGCTGGCACTGGTCCTATTACCATAACTTTGATGGCTACAGAGCATGAGTTATACAGCGCTGCATCTCCGATCTTGCTCGTTGAACATTGTGTCACTTAAAGACATGATAGATGGTTTCTATTGCTCTTGGGATTTGTACCTAACTGGTCAACTAGTAGATGGCCAGCAACAAAAAGAAAACCGATTTTCATCAATCGAAAACGGAATCATGTCACCTTTTCTAGGGCGACAATTTCATCGTTCTACCGTGTATATGTGTGTGTGTTAATGTATGTGTGCGTTAGCGATGATATATTGCCTTTATTATTCATTCCCAGACATTTTTTATAAAAAAAACATTATGTGACGAGAATATGCCAATTTAGGTTTTATCGTTTTAGCAACTAATAGAATGAGGAGAAATTTCGCTTTTTTTTTTTGCGAGAGTTTAAAGCAACGCATTAATTCACCGCAAATACCCGACGATATTAATGTTGGATAAACAAGGGTCATATGAAGCTTGCAATCTAATTAGTGAAAAAGACGAAATTAAGTGTGGACGAAAAAGAATTACTTTTCTACTCATATGAATTGCAAATTTGGTTTATGAACGAACGGGCTTGCTTTGTTATCGGCGCGGGTTATCTAAGGTCAGTTGACAGCGATAACTGACATTTTTCTCAGTGTTTGGGAAAACTAAAGTATATTATATTATAGGGGCAGAGATGAAGCTTCCTCCTTTCTGCAGTTCATTGAGGGAGAGCGAGAGAAATAGATGATATAATAATTTGATACAGTAAGACAGGAGAGCTTCACACTTTTTACGCAACAGAGGAAGGGATTAAGGAAAGGACCGGGCAGTGGCATATTGCCTTGTTGTATTCTCGCCACAATATAACCAGCTGCATTTTATAGCCAAGAGACTCCATTTTGCTCGCCCCCCCCCCGAGTTCACGTCGCTAAGGGACAGACACCAGATTTTAACTTAGGATGTATATTGCTAAACTAAAATCTAGAATTTGAAACCGGGTCAGTCTCAAAACATTTAAGGTAGAAAATGCATTTAGATATTTGCACGGCATCTATGTAAGATGTCTCACGTTTTAGCGATGAAAAATTCTAGTTTAGACTTAACTGTAAAAGACAAACGGATGGATATAACCACGTGTAAATTCACATCAGTTACTAAAGAAGTTTATTTTTTTTTTACTAAGGGGCCACACCTTATCAATGCCTTATGTCCATTTGAGGATAAGTATTAATAAATGTCGGGTGGGCTGTGAGAAACACCTTGACACTCGGCGATAGTGAACCTGGGTACAGTTTGATTATTTGAGAACGTCGGATCAACAAATTAGTTGCATTAGATTTGTAAACGACCATGGTATAGTAAGCTGGAAAGAAGTCTTCTGGTATTATTTTCTACAGACGGACAATTTAAGGATAGAATGTTTGTTTATGGAATTTTCGTTTAGATTTAATCACTGAAAGAGCGTAATGGAAATTATTGACAGTTGTGGATAAACGAGTATTTGTTTCAGAAAGGCTTAGATGGAAAGTCGGTCGAACAACTGCGACGAAAATAATGATAGAGCAGATATAAACTTACAACGTCTCTTCTGTGAGAAAAAGGGTGTGGGGATGCGGAAAGGCCTTCGCACACAAGGTTTTGTAGGCGTGTTTTTTTTTTCTATGAGATATTGAATTAAAAAAATGTCTCAATAAGTTGGATAATAATCACGATCACTGGGAGATGATTTTCGTTTACGTTTTAGTTTTGCAGCAAGGTGTAGCCGTCCACTATCATACAGCGCTTGATATTCCACAGATTGCTAAGCATCAACAATTATCCAAGTTGAACGCTGGTGATCTACGAAGAACGCGTGTATAAATGTAATTATGCCTTACAGTTCCTCCTTAAGTAACAGGCACGCGAGAGAGAAAATCAGTTGAACATGATCCGGGGAAAATATCGTTCGGATATCTATAGGGATGATTTGAGTCACCTTAAAATTTAAACTTAATCGTAACAGGCGGACAGACTAGATTTTATTTACAATGAATACGTGACAAACCGGCGTGCATGTTATTTTTAACTTAAATTCAACATAGAGTCGAATGTGATTTTTAAACCTTAAACGTTAGAGAGATGCAAAGATGCTATTTAAGCTGAAACATAACGAAACTGTTATTTCAAAGTTAAAAGTGACAGACAGATGGAGACTCTATTTAAAGTTTAAAAAATACGTAAATACTTAACGGCTTTTTTGCAAATGAAGTAAAGATGCTATCAAAATCTTTAACATGATAAATATTTAAAGATAATTATTTATAATTAAACTTGATGTCATTTAAAACTTAAATATGACACATATGCAATGAGGCTACTTTAAGACAGATGTTTTTGTCAAAGTAAACATTTTACAGACATGTAAAAATCTTATTTCAAATGTGAACATGACATATATAAAAACATGCTCGTTAAAACTAATAAATAGCAGATATACTAAAATGCTATTTTAAACTTTAAAATGGGAGATATACAGTAATGAAATTAACACCTTTAAAATTACAGATATACAAAGATGAAATTTAAAAATTCAAATCATATACTTAAGAAGGTGCTATTTAAAACTTAAACTTGATAGATATACTAAAATGCTATTTTAAACTTGGAAATGATAGATATACTTAGATGCTCTTTTAAAGATTAAAATGAAAGAAATAATAAGATGCTATTCGAAAGTAAAAATGGTCCTGGATATGACCTTAAACTATATCCGGTGGTGAGGCCCCAACTTGCGGACTTTGGGAAGTGTGAAGCCACCCTTTAATTGCCATTGCCACCAGGTCCACTCTGACCTGGAGTGGTAGTACCTGTTAGGGTCCCAACTATGGGTTAAATAGAAACCGACTTGAAAACAACAAATATATTCTATTTAAAAAAAAATTCTTCCGAATCTTTGGATTCGGCATTAAATAATCTGATATGGGTTGATATGCTGTAAAACAAAAACAACCAACCAATCGAAAGTAAAAAGGACAGACTCTATTTTAAATTTCAAAATGCTATATAATACGATGTTCTTAAAAATGACAAATATCCTAAGATGCTATTTAAAATGACAGATATAATAATGCATTATTTAAAACTTATAAATTACAAAAATACAACGTTGCTACGAGAAACTTAGACATGGCAAATATACCAGGATCCTATATTAAACTTTAAAATGGCGGATATAATAAAATATTATTTAAAATTATAAATGACATATGCACTAAGTTGATGTTTGAAACTTAAAACTGCAAATATACTAAGATTCTATTTTAAACTTAAAAATGACCGTTGAACGAAGATGCTATTTGAAACTTGAAAATGGCTGATATGCTAAGGTGCTATTTGAACCGTATAAAATACAGATATACTAAGGTGTTATTTAAAACTTAAATTTGACAGATATACGAAAATGCTATTTGAAACTTAAGCATGACAAATATACAAACATGCTATTTAAAATTTATCTGTACACGCAGACAAATATGCTTCGAAAACTTTAACATCACACACGAAGATGCAACGTTTAATTAAAGCACACAAAGACAAAGGAAATGTGATAAACAGATAGAAATTATATATAAAGTTTAGCATAACAGACAGAAAAAATACTCTTTAAGACTTAATATATACGAAGATGCTAGTTTTAACTAGAACATGACAGACGAAATAGATATGTCAAAGTTAAACATGACAGACAGTAAAAATGATATTTAGATTTTAAATGATAATGCTACTTTACAGTGGAAATTACAAACCGATTATGATGATATATTAAAGTTAAAAGTTTCAGACAGACGAAGATCATATTTAAAATTAAAGGCTAAAATATATGAACAATTCTTTATTAAAAGTATGATAATACATGGAAAATCTTAAAGGGACATTTCTGTAGCATTTTTTCCCAAATTACAAATACTCAGATCGACAAATTTAACGCATCATAAGCTTCATTTGAATTCGAAGATTATGGTAATTGATAGGGTCGCAATCCCCAGCCATGTAATCTTGAACATTCTACAAAAGGTCTTTGAAGTGAACCTATTATTACTTATATATAGCGAAAATCGTATAACTTGGAGATATGCATTCGCTGAAGTAGCGATGTACTTGACAGTGATTAATGGTGATTGAACGGAGGAGAGACCCTAAACCATGTCATATTTTAACGGTTCTTATATGCACTAAGACAGAATATCTAACATATTATAAGGACAGAAGAGAATAAAACCATAATACTGTACTCTACTAAAAATGTTTAAGTAATAAAATACTGTATTAATTAACGCATTACACACATACACACACATACATATATACATATATATATGTATGTATGTATGCATGTATGTATGTATGTATGTATGTATGTATGTATGTATGTATGTATGTATAGAAAGAGACAGTAACCAGAATACATATGACAAGAAATATACGAAGGTCTCTGCGTTCCATGCTGGTTTTGAATAACCAGGCTAAACTGCATGGAATTAGTGTCACTGTGTATGTATATATATATATATATATATATATATATATATATATATATATGTTTGTGTGTGTATATATATATATATATATATATATATATATAATGCATCAATCTCTTTATTGCAGATTAGTAAAATATCAATATTTCACTAAATATACGTCACAGTAAAATGAAAATTATATCATCAAACGATTGCTTTAAGGTTAGTTATTTCCAAAATTGTTATTCGAATTCGAATTCATGCGATATTAACGAAGTTATGACATTTAATTCATTATCATGGAGTTTCCACTGTCTATAGCTTTATTGCAGGTCTCTTAAAATGTTGTTTTAGGACGAAAATACAATGTTTATCATGCGAACTTTATTAATTAGAATATTTTTCTGTCAAAGAATAATAAGAATATTTTTCTGTCAAAGAATAATAAGAATATTTTTTCTGTCAAAGAATAATAAGAATATTTTTCAGTCAAGGAATAATAAGAATATTTTTCTGTCAAAGAATAATAAGAATATTTTTTCTGTCAAAGAATAATAAGAATATTTTTCTGTCAAAGAATAATAAGAATATTTTTTCTGTCAAAGAATAATAAGAATATTTTTCTGTCAAAGAATAATAAGAATATTTTTTCTGTCAAAGAATAATAAGAATATTTTCTGTCAAAGAATAATAAGAATATTTTTTCTGTAAAAGAATAATAAGAATATTTTTCTGTCAAAGAATAATAAGAATATTTTTTCTGTCAAAGAATAATAAGAATATTTTTCTGTCAAAGAATAATTAGAATATTTTTTCTGTCAAAGAATAATAAGAATATTTTTCTGTCAAAGAATAATAAGAATATTTTTTCTGTCAAAGAATAAGAAGAATATTTTTCTGTCAAAGAATAATTAGAATATTTTTTCTGTCAAAGAATAATAAGAATATTTTTCAGTCAAAGAATAATAAGAATATTTTTCTGTCAAAGAATAATAAGAATATTTTTTCTGTCAAAGAATAATAAGAATATTTTTCTGTCAAAGAATAATAAGAATATTTTCTGTCAAAGAATAATAAGAATATTTTTTCTGTCAAAGAATAATAAGAATATGTTCTGTCAAAGAATAATAAGAATATTTTTCTGTCAAAGAATAATAAGAATATTTTTTCTGTCAAAGAATAAGAAAAAGCACATCCTATATCCTTAAATAAATAACTCAAAACAACGGAAGTTAATTGTTTGTTTTGTTCCCCGTTAATTTGTTAATTGTTTGATCTCAAAAAGGAGTAATGGCTCTAGAAATACTAACTATGTTCTCCACAAGGCAATCATTTGAAGTAAATTGCTCTCCTCCCTTTTGTAAGTAGCTCCTCCTTCTCTTTTTAATATTGATCAGAGATATTTAATAGGGTTAAGGTTTGGAGAACACGTTGGTCAGATCATGGGAATTTCTCGAAAGAAGCCCATACATCTAAGGAAGGCTGCAGTCGCCATAACAGAATAGGGATGATGCATTGTCATGCATAAAAATCATCTGGAAGCGACGTGAAAATAGTAAGACATCTAGCTATGATGACAAATGTTTATTCAAAAAGGCTGTGTACGCATTGCTGGAAAGTTTTACATCCTCTGAAACTCTGAATGGTCCAACCAACTTATCCCTAATGATTCCCGCCCAAAACATGATTACTCCACCTCGTTGGCGATGAACTCTATAAGGGGTTGGAGTTTCGTTCAAGTTTCAAACTTTGGCCCATCCATCCGGACCGTCAAGGGTAGCCCGAGTCTCATCTGTAAATAGAACACGCTGGAAATCCATTTTCATGTAATTCTGTATCCAATAATTTCGTTTTTTCTATGTTTTTTTTTTTTTGCTCAACGGAGGCCTTGGAATAGTTTTCATGTTCCTTGCCATCTTATTCAACACATTACATCGGGCTTGTCTGGATCTTGGAGCGATTTCAGTTCTTGCAAAAATGGAAGCACTCGTGCTGTTTGAGTTTCGGTTGACTTTCCTACGAATTTTCCGAATATCACAACGTGAAAAGTTTTACCTGGTGCCGTTATCCTTTCTGGATTTGGTGTTGGGGTTGTTCACAAATGACTCCAAAGTTCTTGGACCCCTTTCCAGTTCCATGGTTAAATCTTTGATGAATAATCCTTCTGTGAGTCCATCATCAATCCTTTCTTTTTCAATAATCGTTAATCGCCCCTTTTTCTGGCATTTTAAAAGAACTGCAATAAAGCGATGGACGGCATAAATTACTTGATAATAAATAAACTATCATAACTTCGTAAATATCACATGGATTTGAATAAAATTTTAGGAAATATCTAACCTTGAAACAGTCATTTGATAATACAATTTTTATTTTTGCAGGACGTATATTTAGTGAAATATTGATATTTTACTAATCTGCTATGAAGCGATTGACACAGTTTATATATATATATATATATATATATATATATATATATATATATATATATATATATATAGGAGGGAACATTAAAATTGCTTCCCTAGAAAAGACGACATAATTCCATTTTCGTTTGATGAAAACCATTTTTCTTTTTTGTTGCAGACCGTCTACTAGTTGATCATTTGTGTACAAATCCCAAAAGCAAGAGGAGCGCTCTATCATGTTTGAAAGTGACATAATGTTCAACGAGCGAGATCGGAGATTCGCCGCTGTACAACTCGTGCTCTCTACCGAGCGAAGTTGTGACAACAGGACCAATGCCAGCACCCTCAAAATGCAAATCTAGAGTTCAAGGCTTTAGGGTACAGCTCAGCGAAGTTTCCAGCCACATATATTGTCTTTAGTGTGGTTTCCCAGTATTTATTTGCTAGCGTTGTTTTCATACGGTGTTTTAAGACCACAAAAGTACATTCAACAATAAAAAACACCGTATGAAAACAACGCTAGCAAATAAATACTGGGAACTCAAGGAAAGCGGAAATTCGCCGGTAGTCGCATGGAAAATAATAAGACAAGCTACCACGTGTAGGGACCTAGACGACCCATGTAGATTATGCCTTCATGAAAAATTTGCTATCCTGTACTTTAAAGAACCCCAACATCTATTAAACTATAGAAGAGAAATAGCGAACAACTGTGTTCACAAGTTAAAATAGCTCTAGGATAGCGATACAAAATACTTTTAAAACTAAAAAAAAAACAATAGAAAATAAACAAATAAATAAATTAAATAAGCATGAATATACATAAACGATCACACATATGTATATATATATATATATATATATATATATGTATATATATACGTGCATATATGTATGTACACATATATATATTTATATATAAACAAACATAAAAAAAACATAACCTAGATTTAAAACAGATCAAAAAACTAGATATTCAGGCTAAATAGGAACAGGTCAACCAGAGGTCAAATAGGTATTTGTCCGATAAGTGCATGCTCATTGGCTGATAGGAGGGGTGCGGTGGATACTAGAAAGCTGATTGGCTAACTAAAATCTCAATAGAAGGTTCGTATATAAAAACGACAGACGACCACAAAATTCGCGCATAAGCCTCAAGAGCCCTAGAGTGGATGAAACGCGGAATATTCAGTGTAGCTTAATCGCCATATATATTTTATAACTTACTAACTAGCTCTATCTACGTATTAAGCACTTTTGAAGTAAATAAAGTTTACGCATAAATTTATACTTTCGTATATTAATTTTATGTGAGTAAATGAAGTAGTTATATATATATATATATATATATATATATATATATATATGATTAATTGCAGAATAATATATTAATCTTCTATCTAACGTGCAACAATATCTACATAACATAAATCCAATATATTTTATTTAAATTATAATTTTTTTGTATTTTACTTTATAACGTTCGTAAAATATAATTTTAAAACTAGTGAATTTTAAATCAAATCTTATATTTCAATTTTTATAGTTTATGAAAACATTTTGTCTAACTTTTTTAATATATGTGTTGATGAGCAATCTATATGTTTATTCACGGATGATTATGTTGCTGACTGCATTTCATTTCCTCTGATGACATGAGCCATTATTGAAAATCTATGGATAAAGGAAATAAATATAATTATTTTTCGTACATTCCTTGTTTCAAACGATAAATTCCTAACTTTAGTATATATATATATATATATATATATATATATATATATATATATATATTATATACATATATATACATATATATATATGTATATATATATATAAATAAGTTAAATCACTCATTTATATATATATACATATATCTATATATATAAATGGGTATATATATTTAAACTCATTTATATATATATGTAAATTCATATATATATATATATATATATAAATATATATATATATATATATATATAAATATATATGCATGAATTAAATCACAGATTGGATAATCAAATGAATTATTGTCTCATTAAATATTACAGTAAGATAATATACTCCTTTAACTTACCTCTGGACCCTCCCTCGCATCACTAAATTTAAGCTCTAGTACACGACGCTTTATGTAATCCACTCCACAACTTTCATTAATTCTCATAACATCACACTATAACATGCTCTTTTTTATAAGTAACGCTGAGATAACCGTTACTTTTGTTCAATCCTACGTAATCCATCATCATAATATTTCGCTTGAAATTATACGCCGTCTCACTGTGCTGTTGTCATCTCGGTTTCATCTATCGGTAAAAAAAACTGTATAGATTCTATACATCTTACATACGGACAAAATAGGGCCACCACCTATCCACCCCTATGCTTCCTCTTGAGTCTTAAATAATTAACTATATATGTTATTTAAGACTATGATAGAAACCCTATACACCGTTTTACATTACGCTTTATATAATACGCTCCTCCTTTGTCTTAGAATTCGATATAATTCCCCCTAACAACATCTTCATTGATTTTTTTTCGTTCTAGACGTCACATCCCTATTAAGTTACCTACCATCTTTTCTACTCCTCTGGTGAGAAGCATTGGGCTTCGAAATACCTTGGTCCCCTGTATCCCCCAAATAAATGTTGTATGCCCTTATTAAATAAATGAACCATTCTTTATTCACCAATATATAGTTTTTGTGATTTCATTTTCCATTCTTATCATTTCCTATATATATATATATAAACCTGACAAATTCTAGCGTGGATGAAACGCGGAATATTCTGTGTAGCTTAATTGCCATATATATTTTTACAACTTACTACATTACTCTATCTATGTATTGAGCACTATTGAAGTAAATACTTAAAGTTTACGCATAAAATTATACTGTCGTATATAAATTTATGTGATTAAATGAAGTAGTAATATATATATAGATAGTTTTTAAAATATTATTTTTAATATATTTAAATATAGAGAGAGAGATAGATAGATAGATAGATAGATAGATAGATATTGATTTTATGCATATATAGTTTTTAAAATATTGTTTTTAAATGAATAGATAGATAGATAGTAGATGGATGGATAGATAGATTGATAAAACTATACTTTCGTATATCAATTTATGTGAGTGAATGAAATAGTAATATATATATATATATATATATATAGTTTTTAAAATATTATTTTTAATATATTTATATATAGAGAGAGAGATAGAGAGAAATAGAAAGATAGATAGATAGATAGGCAGACAGAAGGATATTGATTTTATGCATGTATAGTTTTTAAAATACTGTTTTAAATAGATAGATAGATAGATAGATAGATAGATAGATAGATAGATAGATAGATAGATAGATAGATAGATATTGGTTTGGTATTTACATTAGTGAGATTGAAGCCCACTAATAAAAATCAATTTTAATCGTAAACAAAATTAAATTTGGAAAACATTTTTTATCGTGAGAAAGAAGTACACACTGTATTCCTGTTCAAATCGATATCAATATACATGTTTGTGTATTTTGTTCGATTCGTTTAGACACATAACGACGTAAAATCAATGCGAATAGAATTCGAACGCATGGAACACCTGCGTCCTGACGTCGTATGAGAAATCAATTAATTTAATAATACAAGAAACTTTTTAGTTCATAATTCTTGAGTTCGTAACTCTTGAGGCAAGAAACGAATAGCAGAAGCTATTGATGCGACGATCGCCGCTTGTCTTTCTAATCGAACTGAAATGTCCTCAAGTAATGTGGCTTTTTCTTTCTCTCGAATATTGAGCGATTGATGAGAAACATTTATTTACTGTAATAGTAAGGCTGTGACGTTGTATACTTAACTACGTCGTTACATTTTACCGGACCCAACACGTTGTATAATCCGCCATAAGAAACACAAAGTTAAAAAAAACAGCTCGACTTACTTTCTTTTTAACAAATGTCTTTATATGTGATTTTTTTTTAAATTTTTGAATAGTTAATTTCTCCTTTTCCGGCCACGTGTGACATTATCTCTCGGCCCTGACGCTGCCCACGAGTCAAACACGTCTCGAATCCAACTTCTTCGAACACACGTGTCTCAAACACGCCATTTTCCGCTCTCTCCTGTCTCGAACACCTCTCGAATCCTCTACGTCTCAAATAAGTGTTTCCGTGAACACATGGGTTTTCTTTTTTTCTCTTCTTGGACGTCGCATGGCGCAACCAGCTTGGTCATTTGCATATGGTTGCTGATACTAACCCAGCGTCATTGGCTTTGTTAGAAGCTAGACATGTATTTCTAGCTTATATGTGCTCCGGCGTTGCCCGTGATTGAATGCATATTAATATTTTCAAGTGGCGGTCTAGAAACAAAATAGCCGACTGAGTTCGAGTTGGGTGGAATTATTTTAAAGTATTTTATTCTAAAGAATTTTTATTTTATCAAAAATGTTTTGTGTAATTATTATTTAATATTAAATCTCTAATACATGTTATGAATTAATAATAAAATAAAATATGTTGAAAAACGTATACTTGAATGTATGGTAATAATCTATGAGAATGATACCAATTTGAAAGACCAACTTTGGATGCTAAAACATACAAAGTCGAAAAATGCACTTAAACCCACCTCCTTTCCTTGCTTTCGTCATGCACAAAAATATAATTATTTTTAAGAAGACATATTTTTGATGAGTGTTCTGGTTTCGTATTTCGTTTAAGTTTCACCCAATTTCCGTTTTTACATAAAACACCAACTCAGCTAACTATTTTGTTTCTAGGCCCTGGCACATAAACTTTACCTCCTACGCAAACCATAGAAAGCTATATAAACATTTGTATTCCTTCTTTTTTTAATTCTCACAATTTTTACTTTTCCCATTGTAAATAAAATAAATTAAAACCCCCTTATTCTTGTCATAGATGTCCAGCGTTATTCAGATCTCATATTGTCATAAATATAAAACATCTCGATACAAAGTCAATTACATCGTTCGGTTTATTGTCAAAATTTTGTCGAGTAAACTTGTTTGATTTTTGATAGGGTTTTGTTCTTATTTGTATCCTCGCATACAATCAAGTTAAAATCTCGGGCATAATCACGTTCAAACCAGTTCTCGTTAAATGTGGGTCAGCCATTTTTAGTTTTTTGTTTTTTCTTTCAGTGATCACTTTTTCAGTGATCACTTTTTCAGTGATCACTTTTTCAGTGATCACTTTTTCAGTGATCACTTTTGGAAAAGCCGCTTTTAAAGAAATTTCGAGGAAATTAGTTTTACGAGTGTGAGACACTGAGATAAATATTTTATGATAAATCTATAGAACATATTGAGTGTAAAAAGGATAAGATTCAAAATAAATAATATATATATTTTTTGTACGTAAAAATTTGCATAGAAAATAAAAGAGAATCATATTTTTTAGACTTTTTCGAACAATGGGGATTAATTAGCTGAAAGATCGAGAAGTCGATGCTTTGAGGTCTCTGAATTATCCACAATTGAAAAACTCGTTATCTAAACTTGATCATTCAATTACAAAAACTTACTTTTAAAAACATTTTTTGAAAGCACTTTTCACAGTCATATTCTTTGTCTATTGGTTGAATCTTCGGACTATTGTTCTCACCTTGAGTGTTAGGTGCAAAATGTTGTGGTCGATATAACCTTCTTCAGGTTCATCATGTCGAACTCAGGAATCTTTCTATACTTGGTTTAATGTAGATGTTAGTTCTGTTGTGGATTTTAACTCAATAGAAGAATATATTTATATACGCGCTTAAGTGGTTAAAAACGTGCAATCCAAACAAATTCAAAAGGGCCACTGATAAGCTGATTTTTTTTGCATTTTATTTTAGAAATTCAGGTTGAGATTTGATCGAATTCGTTTGTACAGGAATGATATGGAGCACTATCTATGCACCAAAGAGTAAGCTTCACTTTTATAAGATTACCGGAGTTTAATCAAGTTGGGCCTGTTCATATTCTGAACATTTCAAAATACCAGGCGCTGTATATAGTGAAAGTTAACAAACAGCATTGTTATCTTCCTTGTTTGAGATATACATTCGATTAAGTACGGCGCCGTATATAGTGAAAGTTAACAAAACAGCATTGTTATCTTCCTTGTTCGAGATATACATTCGAGTAAGTACGGCTTGTCGATATAATATACTTGAAGTGCTAAATTTCGAGGCGACGATTGTGATTATATTAAATAGGTTCAGTTGGTAGGCCAGAATAATAGGAATGAGGTTTTTGCTCGAAGAGCAGTTCGTTTTGGGACACCATATTGTCCGCATGTTCTTTGGACAGGTGTTAATTTATCTCTAGTTTTTTTTTTTACTGTTGTCGGTGTAAAAAAATTGAAAAAAAAAAAGAAATATAGTTCATACTAAGAGCAAATGACTTTGTTGTCGATAAAAAACAATAAAGGAGAGCGACTACTACGACTTTAATCAAGAGCGAGTTTCTCCTTTGCTTTGATGAGGAGAGAAAAAGATAAAAATATAATCTATAACTTCATATGAATACTGGGAACAGACATTCTATGGTTTCTTTAAACTCTGCATAATACGAATTAATTAACTAAACGTATCGTTAAATTACAACCGATGAAGCCAGCTCGACTGACATGAGGTGAATTCTTATACCAGGTGTCAGATGCAGAGATAAAATGAATTATATTGACAAGATACACAGAGAGAAAGAAATCACAAGTAGGGATTAGCAAAGACCTACACTGGAAACGTGTCCTTGAAAAGATTTAATGTGTACTTTTGACCATAGTTCTGACTTCTATCTGCTTTTTCGAGTTAGTAGGAACTATGTACGTCGAAGGAGCACAAATGCTGCCAGTCTATCAGAACACATTCCATTAAGGTAGTTTAAAAAGCAAATGCAGGGATTCGACTTTGTGGCGATGGAACAAAGGCATAAATTGGCTTATAATGCGGGATTTATTAGATTCAAGACTCTTATTTGGGGGAGAGGGTGTTTTGTATCTATTATGTGCTTCCACCTTACAAAGGAATAAATATTACAAATGAATAATAAAAAAACAGATATTGTGAAAACTTGATATGCAGATGAAAACACCATTTACAAATACCGTGGTACCAAAAATGCATACGCACATTTTAGGACCATTTTTGAAGGAGATATTGTTTTTAAAAGAGACTACCCCCCTAATATTTTTAAGAATATTTTTAGTTAATTACTGCTATTTAAAAAAAGTAAAGCTTAGTAGGAGATGCTGCAGCCAAGATTTGGCAACAGTAGTCTATGCATTGGCGAAGTGTGGATTTGTAAAAATATTAGGTGTCTCTGGTGTTAGCACTTTTCTAGTATGGTAGGCGAAGCTCACCTTCTTGCAACAACTTTGGCAACGTTCTCAACGATCAAAATAACAGTTTCGACAAGTAATGATTTGTCGATAAACATGCCAAGCTAAAATTTAATATCGTAATCACAACTGAATTGCATACAATGAACCGTTTACAAGTAATAGTGAGTTTTTAATATTCAGTTTTTACTTATATATAGAAGACACCTTGTTCGTGTGTATATGTGTGAGTTCGGTTCCTATAGACTCCGCTGACCAATTCATGTCATGAAATGTAACAGTAATATACTTTACGAGTTTGGGGGTGTTACAGGAAGAGTTGTGTATCTAGGAGAAGTATCGAAAATCGTTAATCGATAATCGGAAAATCTGATTTAAGAAGACATAGTTTGATTTGGAACAAAATTAACACGTTATAAAGCCTAATATTGCAAGTATATTCGAGAAGTTTTATCACCACACACGCAGAATGGCCCCGCGTATAAATTAAACAGTGAACTCTTTGATAAGATAGAAGTGCGTTTAAAGTGAAGGTTTCTGTTTAGAACACAATTGAACCATTATACTTGACTTTTGTGTTTTAAACTTTAATACAAGCCAATATATAAAATATTTTTATGTATGTGATCAACAGTATGTTCTCTATAGGGAAATGTAGACTAAAATGGACTAAGTCACTGCGGGATGGCATGTGAAGCTTTCAACCGATGCACCGCTGGGAGTTACCATCTAAAGCGGACAATCGATCGATGACAATAATAGTATCGTGTGTAACATTCGTTGATCCTAATGTAATCTCAGGCAACGTTGGGTCTCCCTGCTAGTAATCTAATAAAATCAATGAATTTTACTATGAGAATGCACATTGTCACTGAACCATAAGAGGCTACTGTTATAGAAATCAGATTTGGGGTGTCAGCCTTAGTGGAAAACTTGATAGCAAGATATTTGTTCACCTACATGTAAATCACTGCATGTTTTGTATTGTTTGGAAAACAGAAAAAAACATGTGGTCCGAAAGGTAGGGTGTCTTTGGAAAGAGGTTATAAGGGTAGAACGTGTACTGTTTCAAAATCTAGAGGCTGCACCCTTATGTATTTTGACGAGGTGCAAAACTGTATTCGAAATTTAGTGGACGGTGTATTTTTTCTGCTCCCTACTAGTCCCTTCTTAACGGAAAGAAACAATGCGACTCTTTCTCTGTTTTAGCGTTATTTTCATGGCAACTACTCGACTGATTTTCAATCTATGGCGCTCCCTGTAAAACATTCGCAACAAAAACTCTCCTATTTTGGCAACCACTATCATCAATTTCGCTGTCTTTCTTTCTGTGTATAAAACTAAACGAAACTTTCATCAGTAAAGTTTGTTTGTAAGAAGTACTCGTATGTGTAATACAATACCGCTAGACTGCTTTATCTCTTACTATAACATGGCAATTTCCAAACCAATAAAAATCACTTATTGTTGAGCTGTGCTTTTAAATAATCAATTTTTGTTCGATTTCACCATTATTAATCACCCACCTGCTCCTCATTCACCTTTTAACATAATGTTATTTCGGTGATGAGAAGCGATGATTTTCTAGTAAGAAGGATATTCCGGTCCCTAAGCAATTCTATAGTAGATGGGTAGGATTTCGCTGCTAGCCGGACCGGCCAACGGTGTTTAAATAAATAAAGGTCATTGGAACGTATTCCATGGAAGTCCAGGGTGGGAAGATAAATTTGTCGCTCTAAAAAAAACAACACTAGAGTTTTATTTTAAAACTTTATTGAAAAAATCAATTCAAATAACTTGATTATGTAGTAGAGCTGGCATCTATTCCGTCTTCAGCCTTAATCACCATCTCAATACGGGTCCGGTGCTAGGAATATGCCTTTTCCACAAGCAACGGCGGGAGCTCGACGGATGGCTGCGATCAAACTGGCTTTGGTGTTGTAGGATGTCATGTTGATTATATTTTCGACGTATAACGAAACTAAGTAGTCCAACGGGTTCAGGTCGAGGGGGGATGATAGAAGGGTACAAAGTCGTAGCATTACTTCTGAAGCCAAGCCTGGGTCTCCTTGGACGAGTGCCAGCGTCTTGTCCTGCTGTCATACCTGGGGTCTACCAGCGGCCATCTGATTGCACCGGGGCATAACCACACTCTTCAACACATCCAGGTACACTTTGGTGTTGACATTCAAGCCGACGTCGAAGATGTGAAGTGGTATGATGTAGCCTCTACTTGACACTATACTAAAGATCCTAACCGTAGCCGAAAACTTCGTTAAGCTGTGCTCTCAAGCGTTGAACCGTCCGGATTTGCATTTTTAGAGTACTGACAATGGTCGTATTGTCATAACTTGGATCGGTAGCGAGCATGAGTTGTACAGCGGCGAATTTCCGATATGGCTTGTTGAACATTGTGTCACTTTCAGACATGATAGAAAGTTCATATCGCTCTTAGAGTTTTTTAAACAACTGACCAACTAGTAACAAAAAAGAAACACGGTTTTCATCAAATGGTACTGAAATTATGTTTTTTTTTTCTTTTCTAGGGCGGCAATTTTATTGTTTCACCCTTTACTTGATGCGAGAGAGGCTGGTACTTGGCAGACAATGGGGAACATTAAAAAAATTGTATACCCTGTCCAAGTAGACTTAAACAAAGACATATGAAACTTCGTCTAATGGACAAATTATTATTGTATTTTTCCGTGATAAATCAACTCAACTACGGTAACAACCACTCAGTCTGTCTATAAACAATTCTCCAACCTACAATTGATATTTTTTAAATTTCTATTCTTTCCGCTATTCAAAAATTTCTTTATGTTTCTTTTAAAAACTTCTTCGTTTCCGTTTCCCTGGAGAATGTTTGCATCTTAAAACGTTCAAACCTTCTTTTAACCTTTTTCTCTTAGTTTTTACGCGTATCTGTTTTTTCTTATATCTATCATTTCTGTCTTTCTCTTATTATGTGACTCACAATGGTTTTTTTTTTTCGTTTTTTTATCTTTTAAGTTTTTCTTTCTTTTTTATTTCCTTCCTTATTTTCCAGTCTTTGATTTTCTGTTTTTGAGTATTTCTAGCTTTTTCTTTTAGAATATATTTGTATTAGGTTTTCATTTATATTATTATTTGCATTCTTTTTCTTTCTAAATTTTATCTGCTTTTCTATCTTCTCATTGTATGTTTCTTTTTCTGACGTTACTTGCTTTCCTAAGTTTTTGTCCTTATTTTCGTATTTTCGTAAATGTGATACGGTTCTGACTGTTTCTTTGATACTTTTTTCTTTTTTCTTTATATCTGTATTTATCTTCTTTACCTTTATCTCCATCTTCATACTGCTATTCATGTCCCCTCGTCAAACGTTTTTATCTTTTTCTTTCATTGTTTTCATTTCCTTATTTATTTTTTATTTTTTTTGTTTTTGTTTTTTTGCTTTTTACTTTTGCCATTTTCTTTCCGGCGTCTCCATTCCTTCATTGTGTTCTTTTTATAGGTTTCCTCTTTTTCCTCTTTATTTAATTATCTTATTTCTCTTTTTATTCTTTCACTTCATGTACTAATATAATGTTTCGTTTTTTTCTCAGTCTTTCTCCATATTTTCTTTCCCCATCGTTTCTTTATTTCTTCGTTTTCTTTTTTGTTTTTATTTATTCTCAACATTTCATTTCTTTCTCTTATTTCCTCATTTATTTCATGTTTGTCTTCATTTTCCCGCGCTGAATTTAACTTCACTTTTTTTTACTTGTTTCCCCCCCCCCATTCTTCCAGATTTTCATTTCTAAATTTCGAAAACATCTGACGAATTCTTGTATTCAAAAATATAAGCATACATTTCTGATACAAAATAATATCGCCTCCATCTGTCTCTATTTTTACCAAAAGGTTATTAATACAAATGAATACAAATAAAAAAAAATATATTAAATGTTAAATGTCTGCATAAAAGAAATTCCTACTCTAATAAAGTAGACGATTTTATTTATTGGTTGACCAATAAAAAATATCTGAAAAGACACACACGAACACACACACGTATATATATATATATATATATATATATATATATATATATATATATATATATATTGATACCCTTGTATCAATAAGAGCGCCGCTAATGTCAATGGTTCATTACTGGCAAAAATTACTGGCAAAAATTACTGGCAAAAATTTGTTGTGAATGATGGTGAAAATGTAGAAAAATAAATTCTGGAGCACAATAGGTCGCACCTTTTTTTTACATTGAATCACCACTTAATAAGGCCCGGAACCTACTCGGGGATAAAGGTTATTGCGTGTACAGTAATCAATGGGATAATATCGTAGTAATCGTCAGTAATGGAGATTTGATAAAGTGTTTTACTTAAAGGGGCAGTTTTTTAGGAATTTGTTTATATTGGACTTGAAGACATCCAAGGTGTAGTCAGGTGGGAAACAGGCAAACGGAAGAGAGTTCCACAGGCGTGCACTTCTAAGAAAGAAGCTTTGTTCATCGAATCTACGTTTTGATTTAGGCACAGATAAACAATGGGGAAAATTATTGATATTCAACATTTTTAGTTAAAAAATAGGTTTTACATTTAGAACGATCCTCGTTTAGTAAAATATGTTTTTAAATTATCTTTAACTCTTTGTGTATACCGATCCTTTTATTTAGAAGGTCAGTGTATGTTAGATATAACAACAGAGCCTCTATAAACGACTTGAACGTACTTCGTTCAAACTCTTTGGCAACGCACACAGGGAACAGGAATTGCAACAGATACATCGAGAGCATTGCCAAGGCTGTTGCTAAGAGGATGGGCTCTCTCTACCTTGCTAGAAATTTACTTACGCATGAAAATATCTTGTATTTCTACAAGGCCGCCATTCGACCATGTATGCAGTAATTATGTCACATTTGAACTAATGCTTCTGCTACTAGCCCCTCACTCCTGGGTAAGGCTCAAAAGAGAGTCGCCAACCTGATAAGTCCTGAACTGTCATCAAAGCTTCAATCTCTTTCTCACCGACGAAATGTTGCATCCCTCCTCCTGCTTTACAAGTATTTTAATGGTAGATGCTCCGATGAACTACAAGTCATGGTACCCCTTGTAAATACCCCCGAAAACCCAACAAGCAGCATGTTCTGACCCCTACTCATTAGAGATCCCTAGATATAAGAAATCCTGCTACTCCAATAGTTTCTCTCCCAGAACTGCTAATTTTTTTTTATTCCCTTCTTGGTTCCTGCTTCCCAGACTGTACTGACATGCAGAAGTTCAAGTGTAACGTGCATAGACATCCTGCTGCTCAACTTCCTGCATAGTATCCTTTGCAAGCTATCCCTGATAGTAGCCCCCTTACATCAAAGTGAAACTGTGCCTTGTTTGTGGTGAAAATGTAATAAATATCCACTATTTATTTTTCATGCTAAACATCTCCCTAGCATATTAAAATTTCAGTACATCCGTTTCGTTATATAGAAAGAAACGGTTATTATTACGTCAATACCGGTTCTTTTCGTCCATATACTCTTCAGAAAAATTAGAATTTATTTGCTTAAATAGAAAAAAAATGCATGAGAACATAATATCGCAAGAAGAAAAATTATAGAAATCTCAACATCGTGAGTTTGTTTCGGTCACCATCCCGACATTACATTGCTAAGCATCTCTCTCTCTCTCTCTCTCTCTCTCTCTCTCTCTCAATATATATATCGACGAAACGTTGCATCCCTCTGCCTGTTCTACAAGTATTTTAATAGTGAATGCTCTGACGAACTGCGGACACTTGTGTCCCATGACGTAGACAGTCTCGACAAACCCGACAGGCAGCTAAATCCCACCCCACACAGTAGAGATCCCTAGATGTAAAAGATCTTTCTACTCCAGTAGTTTCTTCCCCATAACCGCTAGACTCTGGAATTCCATTCCAGTTTCCTGCTCCCCTAACTGTACTGACATGCAGAAGTCCAAGTGTAACGTGAACCGACATCTTGCTGCCCAAATTCCAACATAGTGTCCCAGTAGTTGCTGCCCCTGATAGTATCTCCCTACACCAAAGTGGCTTTTTGGGGGTGAAAATGTAATAAAAAAAAATATATATATATGTATGTATTATGCATGTATGTATGTATGTATGTATGTATGTATGTATGTATTAAGTGTGTGTGCTTGTGTGTATGTGTATTTGTGTACGTGTAAATGTGTGCATTATAAATTATGTTTATTACAAGTGTAAAACTATATTGTAAGAAAGAAGTACTGAAAACAAATTAATTGCGGATTATTCTGTTTTTCTTTAATGTTTGCTATTATTTCTGTTTTTTTAATGTTTGCTATTATTTCTGTTTTTTAATGTTTGCTATTATTTCTGTTTTTTTTAATGTTTGCTATTATTTCTGTTTTTTTTAATGTTTGCTATTATTTCTGTTTTTTTTTTTAACATGGCGATATATTAAACTTATTTAAATGAAAATATTAAATTGCGATATATTAAACTTATTTAAATGAAAATATTAAATTGCGATATATTAAACTTATTTAAGTTTTTAAGTTTTTAACCATTTAGCATTATCTTTTTCTTTAAACTTATTAAATATTGCGATATTATATTTTTAACTCATTAAGTATTGCGATATATTGAACTTATTTAAGTTTCTATGTTTTTAACCATTTAATATTATCTGTTTTTAAAACTTATTAAATATGGCAATATTATATATTTTTTAACTTATTAAATATTGCGATATATTAAACCTATTTAAGTTTATCTTTTCAGCCATTTAGTATTATCTTTTCCTCATTGAAATATTTGATATAGCAACCAAATTTGATAATCAGTGAAAATAATCTATACGATCCCTCGTTATATTTGTTCTAACTTCTCTCTTCTTTATTTTTATGTTCCTATGAAAATAACCTAAAAATATCTTCGTTTCTTTATAATTAGTACTCTTTTCTTGCTTTCTTTTACTCATATGTTGTTCTCATATTGATTACATTTTCTGTTTATATAATGTTTCCATCCCTCTGTACGTTTGTATATAATGTAGATATCAATATATATATATATATATATATATATATATATATATATATATATATATATATATATACATACCTGGTGCAAAAATAATGACGTTTCTAGGCGTTCAAATATCTATATCAAAACGACATTATTTTTGCACTAGTCTTAAATATATATATATATATATATATATATATATATATATATATATATATATATATATATATATCCTACATATAATACTTGTTATGCAGAAATTCCCTATTGACCAAAGTACACTAGGTTTGCTCCAACAGATGCCACATACAAATTTATCATGTCTAGACTATTAGGAAGTATATTATGAACGCCATCTTACACACATTAATCCGCTTTATTAAAATCTTACATTTTATCCAAGCAGAAAGATAATCAAGATCGTAATGATCTACTAAGGGAGTAGCTGTTATTTTGCCCTCGAAATATAAAGTACTACTCCCCCTCCTAGTGAAGACCGGGAAAAATATACAAAATATAAGTATATTGTCCTGACACCCTCATTGCCTGCATCATACATACAGGGTGGTCAAAAAGTCAGGTAACATGTTAAAGGTAGAAAAAACAATATGATACATTATAATCTTATATAGGGATCTTACCCCTCCTGATATCTGGCTTTGGGGCTATGTAAAGGATAGCGTTTATGGCAAGAAGCCTGATACAATAGCGTCTTTAAAGTTATTTATTGAAGAGGAGATTGCGATGTTACCTGACTTTTTGACCACCCTGTAGATAGACATACAACTACCTTTACACTATTTATTCGAACATAATGATTTCTCCCCACTTACATTCCAGGTATTCTCATCGGGAGAAAATCTAAAAATCTTTTTTTCCGTATTACACATATTGATAAAATTTAAAATCTTCACCAACATGACCTTTATATCTACACAAATCAACATTTTTTCCGAATATTAAACCATACAAAAAATATTCTAGCACTCTCATAATCATAACTATACGTAGTTACATCCTCACATTTAACTACACACAATTACCGCCGCACAGTCTTTGAAAAAATATCGTCGCATTTTCGTGAGGTTAAAGACGAATGTTTACATTACCTTACCGTAATATTTACTTTTTCCTTACCAAAACGTATTCATAATAAAAATTTAGAAATAAGTTGCCCGATCATTTTTCTTAACTGTTTTCATCCATGTTTATGATTGTTTTCAGCGTTCTTAATTATAAGATTACAAAATGTACGCATCTTATTTAATTAGCCGAACTTTTTTCAAATGTTTTGTTTCAGCGTCCTAAATTATTAGATGACAAAAATGAACGCATCTTAGAAAACGCGACGAACTTTCTTTTTTTATTTTGTTTTAGCGTCTTAAATCATAAGATGACAAAATGAACGAATCTTCATGAACGAGACTAACTTTCATTTTGGAATTTTTGGTTTGTGCGTCCTACGTTATGACATGAAAAATTAAACGAAACTCTTCCCATTCTCTGTCTATTTCGAAAGCCGTTCCTAGTATGGAGATGTTGCGGGTGACCATGGGAGGTTGGAGGTGTCCTTTCCGAAAGCCGTTTTTACCATGAGTAGCTTGGGGTCTCGGCGGCAGCAAAAACATGTACTTCACTGTTTTCACGAAGGTGGGAGCGATTGATTATACAGCATTTTTGGATAAATTTTTACCTTAGAACCACCTACACGCTTTTCTTTTGACGACTTTTATATGTTTTCTGCTATGTTGATTAAGAAAATCTGAGTTATATTTGGCGGATACAAGTACGTTTCGCCATATAAAGCCTGTATTATGCACTATATATATATATATATATATATATATATATATATATCACTGGCCGCCAGATTAGTACGCACGGATGAGAATCAAATCTAATTATATCCGATCGACACTGCCACCCCCCTAACTCCTTTCTTGATTCATAGTATTTTTGCGTGGGGATCTAGACGCCTACTATCAAAGTTAAATTTGTGGCAAATACTTTGACAGTCACCCAAATTGACAAATGGGGTGTCTATTCCGAAAGTCGTTCATGGGAATGTTGCCGGTGATTATTCCGAAAGCCGTTCTTAACATGAGAAGGTTGGGGTTGTGCAACAACAACAACAACCACAACAACAACAAAAACCATACTAAAAGATTTTCTACGAGATCAGAGGTGCAGGTTTCCGCTGGGCAATGTATAGATACAGTAATATGTAACGATCCATAGTCATACGTAAAAAGATTGTACATTTAAAACAAAACAAATTTAAATCTCTCAAAAGTTATGCTAGAATTGTCCGAAAAGATAGGTGGCATAACGGATAAATTACATGGTTTGGGAAATTAAAGTTAAATCCATTAGTGCGTGCTATACAAAAAATAATTTACGAATTACTTAAGACTTCCACGCTGTTATGGCTGAAGAAACGATAGCATGCTGCCTCTGTTAATTAAAAAGAAAGTTCCGTTCGAAATTCCGTACCGTTTCCGGAGCTCAACAAGATGTACCTGAGGGAGGTTTGAGGTGACATGAGCCGTAAGCTTGTGAGAGTAACAGATAAATAGTATTTTAAAGCAATTTTCTCGCTTATTCATGTTACTTATGATAGTTATTTAGGAGTATGGCTTACGAAAATGACCGCGAATAGTATTTTGTCGAAGTTTTATTTTTCCTAGAATAAATGCCTCATTTATTTACGTCATCTTTGGGAAATGTAAAACAACGAAGTGTTTCGGTGTAACGAACTGGATTCGAACTTGTAAGTTTCAGTCTGTGTCGTTAACTATTTTAACCCTAGAGTGATTCTGTTAGTCAGAATTAGGTATGCATCAATCATTCGAAAACACAACACCATTCTAAAATCAAAAAGGTTACCACTAACTTAAAGTAGTTTTATATGGTTTTCATTGTATCGTATTCATTAAACAACAAGCCAATCGCATCGCGGTGTTTCAAAATCACGTGAAGCGTTTCATCACGGGACATCGCCTGATCGAAACAAAACATATCCATCCTCCGTCAAACATCTTCCTTACTCACTCTATTTGATAAAATAAAAAGTAAAACTGAACATTTTTGGCTACGTCAAATGATCAACCACTGGTCTGTCACAGATATGCTTTCAAGATATGTTAGAAGGCAAACGAAGCAGAGGAAAACCAAGGAGAAGATGAAGAGAAAATATTTTTGATTGGACATCTCTCAACAGTTGGGCGTCCATCAATCAACTTGCCTTGGATCGGAAGGGATGGCGAAAGATAAGTCACGTGAAAGTCATCAAGCGATCAAGGATGATAATCATCCTCATCATTGTTGGGGGGTTTGATCACTCTTGTTCGTGTCTGTTAATCAAGCGTCTACAATAGTCATCACATTAGACACAGCGCGTGTCCTATGCTATTTTGCCCATAGTTGTGTATAAATATACAGTGCGATGTATTTTCAAATGGTCACCCATTTGGTACTGACCAAGTTAAACGTCGCTTAACTTCAGTGATCTAACAAGAAGGCGTATTTCGACGTGATTATGTCGTATATAATTAGAGGGCTGATATATAAATTAATTTATATCATTTCTCATATTGACACACGTGGTCAACTATCCGCATCGATACGAACTACGCTACTGCCCCTTTTTTCCGATACAACTTTTAACTTTTTTAAAGAAAGGCAAATACAAAATTATGGAATTCAAAAAATAAAAAAATAAACGCTAATTGCAGGCATTTTACCAAGATAATGCCATGCTTTCTTTGCCATATTAACAAAGACAGACAAGATTAAAAGAAATGTCTATTCCGGAAGCTTTTTCTTTATTTTATAGTCATTGTTCTGTTTCAAAACCTAAAAACGTGGAGTCATCCTGGCTTCTATAAAAGATTGGATAATAAACTGAAGATGAAAAAGTGTTTCTTTGTTTTCCGTTGATATTATCAGGAAAATGTGATATTTCATTACGCCATGGCTACCGGCCAAAACAACTACACATGTTAATGTCCTTTGCAACATGAACTTGAAACATCGATGGCGAGTGAAATATGTTGGGGAAGAAATGCGCGTATAGAAAGCATCCGGAATAAAAGGAGATATATGGAAATGTTGAACTGTATAAAGAAAAAATTAACGGAAAGTGAAAGGAAACTCTAAACTAGACGTATAAAAGAGAAATAAAGATAGATTATAGGAGATAATATTAAGAAAAAAATGTGAGGAAAGCATGAATAGATGGATTACAGAAGATAGAAAACAAAAAAGACATGAATAGAAAAAAGATTAGCTAAATGAACCAACGAAATAAAACGATGTACAAAAGTGACAGAATAAAAGAATGGTATATATCACGAATCGAAACTCAGTGTAACGAAAGAAATACTAATAGAAAATTTAAACGAATGTATAAAATAAAATAAATAAAAATTAAAACAAAGGATAAATTGTTTATAAAACAAATGAATAAAGAAAGAATAAATAAAAAGGAAATAAATAAGAAAAGAGCAACCGGAGAAATAAAATCAATAATAAAGAAAGAGAAATACGAAAGAAATAATAAGAAATAAATTTTAAAAAAACGAGGATAATAAGACGCGTATAACATTTATTTGAATGTTGGTAAAAGAAGCAACTGTGTTTTAAGATTCAGCTTTCGTCGCTATTCTTGAGATCCTCATTAATAACGTTGTTCAGAGTCAAGCAACTGACTCTGGGTTTCTTTCTTATCAAGGCTTTCGTGGATTTCTTACATTAGACACATTGCTGTTTCTGCTTTTTGTAAAGTCGGTTCTCTCCTTCACTTCAATCACTTTCTCACACCTGAGATTTTTTTATCACTATCAAACTTCTATCATGTATGGAGTACTTTGTGATATTTGTGCTGGTAAATATCTCTCCGATTTGATGGTTTGGGGTAAAGTTTAATTGCAGTTTACCTTTTCTTCTCGTCTCACCCCACTCTCTCACAAGCCCTTTCACAATCTCTCTCACAATCTCTCTCACAAACGCGTTGTTGCTAGTCTATTATAGCACGTGTTCTTCAGAATTGTCTGATCTATCCACCGTTTCTTTTGTTCCAGCTGATTGGACTCATTTGTCTAGGGTCCTCCATCAATTCGTGCCAAGATCCAAGTGTAGTATATGTTCTTCAGATGCTCCGCTTCAATTTTTGTTCTTTGTCAGTGAAGGAGAAATCTTTCACGACGGAGACATTTTTTTTATTTTTGTTCCTTTTCCTCGCGTTAAAAGACGACCCTGGTGTCTAACTTTGTCCCGTGAAGAGGCATTGGAAATAGAAACATCTTCTCAAATGCTCTAGGCTTGTGGAACTTTTTTTTTACTGTTTTCCTTTTATCTGTGCTAACTTATTTTTTTTAATTCAAAACTAAAATAAAACCTGTCTTTGAGATAATCATCTCCTACACTTTTATCTTCTGAGTTCTAGTTGCTTCATGTATTGTTTCGAGCGAGATCCATAAAACATCTAAAAATTTAATGAAAGAGCAAAGAACATATGTAAAAAAAATATTTAAACAAAAAAAGGAAACAGACAGGTAAACGTAGACAAGGTAAAATGAAAAACGGTTGCAGGCTCGTATATTTGCATTTACGTCTATTCGGTCATTTTGGAGTTATTTAATTTAGAATTCAGTTATCTTAATAAATGTCTTTTTACATGGAGATTTATAATTTGTATATTTTTGATTATCCGGCCTAATAAGTTTCTGAATGTTTGAGATGAGGATTGGTTAGTCATATTATTTGGATTCTTCAAACCACTGTTCTCATCTTGAGTGTTTATTTTCATAACCTTTCAGTCGATGTAATCTGCGACCTTCTTTTATCGAACTTGGGAATATATATATATATATATATATATATATATATATATATATATATATATATATATATATATATAGTAATACATAGTAACAATAATTAGTAATATTAGTAGTATTTATTAGTAGAAATAACATTTCCCAAAATTTGTACTAGAACTGTCCGCAGGACCCAGTGACGCACTTGTTAGACTACTTTGAAAAATAAATTGTAATGGTGATATTTTCCTGAAAGTTGAAGGTTCAAGTCTCGGTGTGGGCGACCGAAGAATGCCATTTCGAATTACTTAGGATCTTTATCTAGCCAGGGTTGACGGAAGGAAATCATGTTACCCCCCCCCGTGAAGGTAATAATAGTTCGTTCGATATTCCGTCCAAATTTCCGAGTTCGGCAAATGACACTCAATATGAGAACAGCAGTTCGAAGAATCCAAATAATACGAGCACGACCTAATGTTCTCATCTTTAAAGTAATTCTCATAACGTTTCGTCCGATGTAATGTTTAATATTCTTAAGGTATATTTTGCCAAACCTGGTAATCTGCAAAGGATTGCTAACTCTTTTGTGGCTGATGGTTCAATTCGCAGCGCAAGCGATGATCTCAATACAATTGCAACTTAATTAAGACTATTATCTGGTAATGAGTGATATAACGATAGCACGCTATCTCCGTGGATTAAATACCTGGGGTCAACAAGATACTCGAAGTAACTCGGAGCTTTCATTGATTAGAATATTGTCAGAATAATACTCCAAATGAGAACAGATAATTACAATTATCAATACTTATCTCCAAAATTAATTTTTTATAGGTTATTTTCGAAATGTTTTTTTGTTTTATTTAATTATTCATCGCATAAAGGAATGTTCAATCACGGAAATTTAGTTTCATTACATATGATATATAGCTCACAGATGAGACAGTGCGAGGTCCCAATCCTCCAGGAAAGAGTAGATCTAGGAGGACTGTTAATTATTAGATGACTTATGATTTGACAAATTTCTGTAATTAATGGGTCATCACCGGATATGGTTTAAAGTTATACTCAGGACAGAGGAGACGCTTGAAACCTTACTACTCTCGCCCAGAACAATTCTGGAATAAATGATAACAAAGAGGTCAGTGTACACTTTTAAAAAATCACTTTTTGTTTTTAATTATTTGGAATAGTAAGGATGTGAAATCAAACAAGGAAAGCTCATCTAAGTAAAACTGTGGAAGATAACGTAGGAGGAGATTACAAAGACAAAAAGAATAACAACATGAAGAAATGGAAGATTGAATAAAAAAGCCAAGTTTTGTTTAACTATTGTTTTGAAGTCTGCAAATAAATACTAACTTTTCTGCAATCTCTATCTCACAAACATGATGCTGTTAGTCTCAGTCTTTTTTTTAAATATTATTATGGAATGTGTTCTTCAGAATTGTGTGGTTTATATTCGGCATATTTGTTCCAGCTGATTCGACTCGATACTTTATTGGTCTCCATCAATTCGCTGTTCTGATAATTCATTGTAATACAGCGTCCAATTTTAATAACTTTTTCTCAAGAACCGCAATCTTGCGGAACCGTATTCCTGATCAATGTTTTCTTCATACCGAAAACCTTGGTATTTTCAAGACTGAATTAAATAAACTGAGACTTTTATTTGCAATAATCATCTTCCGTTCTTTTTAGCTCTTTAAATTAAGTGGCTCCACGTCTTGTCTGGGACGATTACTTAATTAAATAAAACACTCACTGAGGATATTTAACATGCCGTTCAGACTTCGATTATATGATGCGTAAAATAGAAGCAAAGGATGCATCACCACAAGGTGCAGTTTGATAAGCTGGACAAATATTCTCTGATTAAGAATTGGATTGGCTGAGAAAAATAAAATGGCCAACGAAGAAATATAGAAAATGGAATCCATTCGAGTTGCATAAAAGAAAGGGGAGCAATAATCAATGGGAGAAAAAGAATAAAATCCAACTATAAAAATGGTTGACGTTCAACCAAATGTAATCCAAGTTAATAAGCAGAAAAAATGAAAACGAAAATAAATATTGAAAAAAAAGTAATAATTCAATGAAATACAAAATACAAAAAAAAAATGATCAAATAATCGTTTTCTTTGAGAAACGTTGATAGTGTTACGTTAAATCAAATATCCACGAGGGATTTTCCGCCATTCAACGCCCATTCAGATTTCTAAGCCAAAATTATTGGGTTGCTCTTAAATAAATACTATTATTAAAAAAAGAACGCTATTATTCGTTTAAACTATTCGAAAATAACTAGAACCATTAAAACTTTCCAAAAAGTGGTTAGTATAATTCTGCTATTTCATAATAATCAAGAATATTTCTAATCCGGGAAAAACAATTTCTGAAGAATTATTCGGAATACCCTTGTTAAGCATCAGAAGTAATTACTACTAAAATGTAAAAAAATCACATTCTTAACGTTAGTTAAAATATATTGCCAATGCGAAATAAGTAGAAATTTTATTAAAAATAAAAGCTATAATTACAAAAATTACCATAGAATATACAAACGATAGAAAAGCAGAAAGACGAATTTGATTTTTATGATAACTAAACTATGTATTCATGGCCTGAAATTTTCATCTTTCTGTTATAGATATTGACGGTGCCAGACTCTACGAAAGTAACCCCTGTCATAAACGTGCGTTAGAAGCAGAAATACGTCATGGAATTCCTCCATGCAGAAGAAAATTGAATCAAACAATATTTAACGGCGCCTGATGAACTTTTACAGAGCCGATGCAGCTGATGTCAACGGTTAGGATATGCATTTGTCGACTTCAGGATTTCAGAAAAGATGTGAGTGGCAAAGCGCGCCCCTGGCTTTTATGGCCGAGGCATCAAAAGAGGATGGCAAGAATGCATTAAGAACGAGGATGATTATGGAGAAAAATGAATTCTGGAGCATAAGAAGTTGCTTGTTTTAATGGTGCCACTCCTGTCTTCGTAGATTATTAACGCTTTCATTTAAAAGTGAAAATATGACACGCCTTAGATTTGGAACGCCCGTCGTAATTATTAACACTTAATTATAGCTAAAAGGAATTTGCAATCAGACAAGCATACATACAGGTTGTGATACAGCCTAACTGTCGGCTTGTGGATTAATCACTTTTTAGAGTTGAGCTTTCTGATAAGAATAATAAAATCGCCAACTGCCAGGAGCGTATAATGCACTGTTCTTTGTGTAAACAGATAGAGACTTTGGCATTTTATAGTGCTCGTTGCTATTTCGCTTATGCTTAGCAGCAGCATGGTTATTATCAAGAGGTTTAAAGAGTTGACTGTCATGTAGATTGCCAAGTTTTGATTTCAGCTTCAGACAGTTTCTTGTTTAGCCAGATTTAACAGCTTTTATACAGTGAAACATGCGGTCTGTGGATTAATATATATATATATATTTATATATATATATATATATATATATATATATATATATATATATATATATAAACTTACTTTCTAAAAGCAAATATACATATTAAAATTAAAGGTGAGGAAAAAATTCAGCCAATCGGTTTCGCCCTAACTTTACATGGAGATAATTTATAGAAAAAAAAGCAAAAACACAAAACGGATTATATGTTAACAAATTCCTAATGAACCGCCCCTGTAAGTAAACACTTCATCAAATCTCCACACGTACTGTACTTGCAATACCCCTTATCCCTGAGTGGCTTCCGGGCCTTGATAAGTGGTGACCACCGTGTAAAAAAATGTATATTAAAAATAATGTTCATATATAAAATATAGGAATATCATAGAGACTAATCATGTTTAAACTTAAAAGATACCCCTCTATTTACAAAAAGTATACAAGTGGTATATGAGACTTTAATGTCCTCATAGAAAAATTATATGGTTTAATCGCACGAATGAGGTGTCCATTTCGGTAAACTGGTGTAATTTTATGTCCCTTTTAGGCTGTGATCATAGCGAAGTATCTGTGTTAACTGTGGCAAGCAGGGCCAAGGGTCAAAAGATTATTATTGTTATTATTATTGTTATTATTATAGTTATTATTATTATTATTAGTAGTAGTAGTAGTAATTGATTTGAGCGAGGGATGGTCGCTGGATCAGTTATTATGATTAGAAGAATAAACAATTAAATTGGGGAAGAGATGATTGACGTGGAATCGCAACAAAGAATACGAAAATAGAAAATAGATGTAAACATTATTTTGGGTTTGGATAAACAAATAACTAGATGGGGACATTAGGATGATCGGAGACACGAAATGAGGTGACATAAATGAATGCGTGATATAGTTAGTTTTGGAAAGATTGAGAGAGTTGAAGTTTGACCACCAGAGCGATAGATGAGCTAGACAGGGGTGGACAGACAGACAGACAGGCTGTAAGAATAGAAAATGTAGACGAACTGCAGATCCTGTGAAAACCATTTGAGACAACTGTAATAAATTTATATTATAAAAATATAAAGGGTTGTTTTGTGGTTTCACAAGTAAGAACAGATGTCTCAATTGGATGGTGCTGGTCGTTTCATGGTTCGTCACGGAGCAGCAGGAAGACAGAAGAACTCTTCAAGAAAAAGGTATGAACATATATTATTATTCTTATATATGAACTGTAAAATATTCCCGTGTGATAAGTCTGATACAACATGACTCAGTTTACACGTCAATATCATGTCCTCCTGGTTAAACAACATACATATGATTTATACGTTTATTATCTGTCCGATAAAAGAACAATATCTCACATCCACTAGATAACACATGATACGTTTTAATATATCATCTCTTCCAATATAATTATAATATACAACATTATTTGTTCATCAAATTCTTTTTCAAAATTATTTTCCAAATAAATAAGCACAAATTGCAAACTCTGCTAGGGTGTTAGATATGTTTGATGAGTAAGCTACACAGAGACTTTCATGTTTCAGTCCTGGAGAAATGTCATTAGAATAATTGTCTATTGATTTTCTACGGGATTACTCTATGAACGATTTTGGGTAGCTTAATCGCTAAAAATAAACTTTGATGCTATTAGTAACGAATACTTACGTACGGTGCACTGTAAAAAAGAATATATACATTATATATATAGTTAGTAGAAATGATAATTAATAAAAACCTGAAGAAAGTGCTCAATAATGTTGTAGAGCTAATATGTGTTTTATTTGTCTGTGTGTGTATATGTGCGCATCCATGCTTACGCACACGTACTCAACTTAACACTTTAAGGTCAATTGAGGTCAACGGGAGTAATGTGGGTGTATATGTATTCATGTATGCTATGCGCATGTGTTTACATGTTGAGGTGGAGATGTATGTATACATGTGCGTTTTCTTTATGTGTATGTGTGTGTAAGTGCGCATGTGTGTGCTCGCGCGTACGGCCCCAGGCTAACCTTCTCAAAGCACTTAACAACAAATAAAAATCAAATAGATAAACCGAATCGTATCCCCCTCCGCCTCCCAACCTAAGCGAACACCCAACAGGTCAAGACATAGTTATCAAGAAATCATCTCACCAACGAGACGCCAACAACCTAAACCTTAGAACTCGAAATTTGAAGTAACTCCCTCTTGTTACCCCTATATATCTCCCTCCCCCCTTCATGTATCACTATGTCCCTAGCCACACTAGAGATGAACTTCCCAGACCCCCCACAACCACCTAATGTTCTTGAACTCCAAAACTAAAGCACTACCGACCTATCAGACACCCCCCTCCCACCTTTCTCCCTTTTTCTCTTTCCGCTTTTCTCGCACCCCTCCCCTGACATAATTCATTCTTTCATTCCACCATAAACTAACATTTCTGTAAAGTCTGAGGAGGCTAAAAAACGGCCAAAAAACGGTCGCGTAGCTGAAACAATAATGTAACTAGACAGAAAAAAACGATAATAAAAATAAAACGCATTTCATATATATATATATATATATATATATATATATATATGGGGAGTAATGATGATTCTGTAATAGTATATATATATATATATATATATATATATATATGATGCGCACTTTCTTCAGTTTTTATTAATTACCATTTCTACGATATATATGTGTGTGTGTCTGTGTGTGTGTGTGTGTGTGTGTGTCTGTGTGTGTGTTAATCATACTCGAGCGCAAGGATTCAGAAATCAAGTAGCTTACACCTGATTTCTTTTTTTTTGTATATATCTAGGTAGCCACGTGTTTAACTAAACTACTTCTACGTCTCAAACGTCGAGTAAGTCAAAAAGTAAAGAACATTAATTTTTGTATATTTATTTATTTTCAGACTGTTATCGTTATCTTCATACTTGTTATTTCACGACTCTTCGACCAACTATTCCTCTAGCCTTCGCCAGGTGGTTAACCGTGACGAGATAGGAATACTTCGGGGCCCGTGGCGCGATGGATAGAGGAGTTTAATCTCTATTGTCCCAAGTTTCAATCCTACTCAGAGCTGGCCAGTTTATTAGGTGGCCAAAACATGGCGAGTCGACAACAACTATGGAAGGCGGAAATTACTGATAAGGCAGTTAAGAAACTCAGCATTTCGATTTTCTCACGATTAACAACGTGACGAAGTCCAGAGGAATAGTTGACCGAAACATCGTGTAACAACGATTATGAAGATTAGGTTGGTTGGTTGTTTTTGTTTTACGGCATATCAACCCTTTTCGGGTTATTTAATACCGAATCCAAAAATTTTGAAGATAAATGTTTTTTAATAGAATATATTTGTTGTTTTCACGTCGGTTTCTATTTACCCCATAGTTGGGACCCTAACAGGTACTACCACTCCGGGTCAGAGTGGACCTGGGAGCAATGGTAATTAAAGGGTGTCTCCACACTCCCCAAAGCCCACAAGCTGGGGCCTCACCACTGGATATAGTTTAAGGTCATATCCAGGACCCCCATTGAGGGGCTTTTACCCTCTGCAGGGGGGCAGTCGGCGTATTCTAATGCCCCACCGACAGGGCCTATGAAGATTAGGATAACAGTCCGCAAATAAATAAATTAATTAATATACAAATTATTCATTTGAAAAGATTATATAAACAAAATAACTTATTTTTCTCTCCTCGCTTTACTAGTTTATTATGTTAAACGATATCTTTCATTTGATTTCTTGGACATATTTAATTCCAAGTTAATAATTCATCCGGTCTGCTGGAGTATTATTTGTTTAGGTAATATCATTCCGATACAGTAGATGAGTCCTTGTAAGAACCATTGTATATTTACATAGAAGAGATCTTATTTGGACTTCAGATACTGCGTTAGTTTAAATATTTTGTCAGGAATTGCTTTAAGGTGAATTAACTTCATTTCAGGTTATCGTGGCATTTGTACACAGAAACTAAATACGCCCAAGGATGGTGTCTAAAAGTTAATTCAAACAATCTCTAGATAAATACAGGTTTGTTATTATATTGAACCAATCATGATTTGTTGAGTCACGACTACTGCTACCATTTTTTTTTTCATTTCGATTTCAGTCGAAAATTATTGATCCCTGCTATAACTGTATTTTTCTTTATGGGTAATACAGTGTCAATCGACGAATCAGTTGGTTACCTTATTTACATGTGCGTTTAGAGTACCTGCAAAACTTGTAAATTAGTTCGAAAGATAGAAAGATAGAGGTGAGAGATATTATGTCTCTGAATGTCCACGTAAAGATTAAAACATGTTGGAACCGTAGCCAGTAGCATCAGCATAGAGAATATATATATATATATATATATACATATATATATCCCTATGCTGTATATATATATGCATATATATACATATATATACACACACACACACACATATATATGTCTGTGTGTAGGTAATGATGATTCTGTAATAGTATATTTATATACAGAAGATTATATATACATGTATATATATATATCTTCATCTTATTTTAGCGCAAACACTCAGAAATCAAGTAGCTTGATGTCGAGAAAAATAAAAAAAATATATCTAAGACAGAGAAAGGGGTAGAGAGATAGAGAGGGGTTCGTGCTTAATTTATAATGCCTAAAATTTCAAGTGTTTAGACCCCAAATTGGCGGAGGAGTTTGGTAGTGTTCTCAAAGGTCAAATCGTTGAACTTTGGCCCTTTAACAGACACATCTCTGGCCGAAAAAGGATTACAAAGATTTTCCCAAATCTTATTACCCTGTATATCGAATTCCGGGTCTGTAGACTGAAAATTGACACAGTTACTGCATAGGGAAATGTACACAGACACAGACAGACAGACAGACACGTTCACTTTTATAGATATATAGATTACATGTAATTATGACAGTTAAAACAGATTTCTTTCAAACGTAACTGAATCCCAGGAGTAAAATATATTCGAGCACCCATTTGTGTTATAAATGTATAGACACCCGCAGTAAGTGTGTTTTATGTTATCGTTATCCTATTATAAATGGACAAAAGTTATATCTCGTTAACTTAAAATTAGTATTTTAGCTGTCTTTCAATCGTAAGTGTGTCCCTTTTCTTTCTGGGCGTCTTGTGAATGGTATTCTTCTCGATGAGAAACATTTTGGTTGTTCAATTCTTATATAATCCTGTTTGAAGATTATATATTGGATCCATTGCTTTTTCTGCTTCTCATAAAATTGATTCTCTCTATCGCTTTAAACACATTCACACGCGTGAGGCTCTTCACTATTTCTACAAATCTACTATCAGACCATATATAGAGAACTGTTAGACTAGTAAACCGCTGTCCCATTGGAGGGTGGTTGATAAAGTTCAGAAGCATATTTGTAATTCCATTAGCTCCACTATTTCGTCTTTAATGCAACGTCTCTCTCCAATGTGATTTGGCTAATCTCAGTTTTTGTTTTATTAATACTATTATTATCATATATATTCTTCAAAATTTTCTGATTTATTTGTGTGTCTTATATTGTTCAGTATAATTTGTTTGTCAAGTAATTATAATAAAGTTTATTAATTCGGTAGATGTTTTCCAAGAACTACACGTTTGTACAACTCTTTCCCTGCTATCTCTTTTTTCCTGTCTACGGCCTTGGAATTTCAAGACAAACGTCATTAAGTATCTCTTGCTTTTTGAGAGATTTTAAATTTTTTTTATTCTTGTTAGCTCCTTATATCAAATGGCTCCATGCATTGTCTGGAGCGATTCTATTGTAAATGCAGTATTTTGGTGACTCATTTTTATTAATCCCCATTAGCCTCTAATTCTGTACTGAACGGTTCCATGATACTTAGATATCTTCATCGAATGAAAACAAAGGTTCATACAAAATTTCAACTAGACAAGCTCAGTAGTTTCTGGGAAACCCTTTAGATTTAATGCAGTGTGGTAACCAATCTCTATTAACCGCTTACTGTGTATCGAACGAATACCATAAGACTTAATTCTTTGCACTGTATAAGAAATACGGTTCATACAAAATTTCAACCCAATCGGCCGAGTAGTTTTACATAAAACTGTTGAATGGATAATCAAACAGACAAAGTAAAATATAATACACACACACGTATACATATATATGGTTTGATTGGTTGGTAGATTGGTTGGTTGGTTGGTTGGTTGGTTGGTTGGTTGGTTTACGACATATCAACCCTTTTCATGTTATTTAATGCCGAATCCAGTGATTTGGAAAACAATTTTTTAATAGAATATATATTTTTTTTTGTAAGTCGGTTTCTATTTAACCCATAGTTGGAACCCTAACAGGTACTACCAGTCCGGGTCAGAGTGGATCTGGGAGCAATGGCAATTAAAGAGTGGCTCCACACTCCCCAAATCCCGCAAACGGATATATATATATATATATATATATATATATATATAGAGAGAGAGAGAGAGGGAGAGAGAGAGAGAGGGAGAGAGAAACAAAGAAAGAGAGAGAATTATTTTTCATAACTATTATTTTAAGACCCATACATATGTGTTTCATCATCAACAAGAATCATCAACATGAATATAAATGCAGTTTTCATAAAATTATTAGGCCTGGCATTAACAAATTTAAAATCTAGAAAATATAAGCCCAAATAATGTATGATTATAGTAAATATAATATGTAGTCACAAACTTTATTCGATAGTTCTCAAGATTGTAGAATAATTATCGTATCATACGAGACGCGCGGTTCCTTAGATCTGGGATAATGCGTTCGTAATAGTTTTCTTAAACGTGGTGTATGGTTCATTTTTCAATAAATCAATTTTTTTAATTTCATACCAGATATTTAATGAAAATCTGTTTACTGAGACATTTAAGAACAAAAAACGGTTTCATAAAGTATTCTTTTGTAGCCTGAATGTAAAGTGTTATCATGAAAGACAAAATATTTTAGCGGTGTTTCAGGAAGTGTTTTCATATAAATATTGATCCATTATCTAAGACAAATCTCTTTTGTTAGATTAAGATAGCGATTATTCGAGTAAAAGATAGAAGAAAAGAAGGATTGATTAAAGCGAATCAAATAAACATTTCTATTCATTTAAAACAATCAAAAGTTTCAATTTAGAGCATGCGCATTACAGAATGATCGAAAGAAAGGAGTGAGAAAGAAAAATAGACGGAAAGACAGAAAGAAAACAATAGAAGAAAATAAACAAAAAGACAAGGGTATGTATAAAAAGAAAAGGAGAAAAAGAATGTCTGGCTCTACCAGGTCAGGCTGTCTAAAGATACTGTTTTTCTGGTTTTAAATTGCACCAAACATTAATGTTATTGCTTTGTTGTTTACCTTGACAAAACTCAATCATGTTTTTCAAAGTCAAAAACAAGAGCAACACTTTCCCTTTATAAAACAACCAAACCAAACACAATGAAATACCTGAAGGTATAAAGAACTTGATATATATATAATCTTTTCCCGAAATTACTGGATTTTTAATTAAAACAATCTGAAAGGGGATGATATATCATAAAATCAGACACCATAATCAAATTTCATGGAGAATTACTTGAAGATATAGAGCACTTCAAGCAGAAAACTTCTTTTTTTTTACAAAAGGACTTGATTCGCCATTAAACTAACCGAAAAAGAATGGGAATAGGAAAACAAAGGAGTAAGAGAATTTGCGGAAAGAAAATGATAAAGAAAATAATGGAAAGATATATGGAAAGCGTGAAAATATTCAAGAGAACATAGTAATAAAAGAAATTTAAAGGAAGAAGCTGAGGAAAGAAAAGAGAGAATAAGAAAAGATAAAGTAGTAAAACCGGGAAAATAAATGCTAAACGAATGAGAAAAACGAAAGAAACGAAGTCCAAAAGAAAAAAAAAAATAAAGGACCAAGAGTGAAAGAGCGCATGAATAATAATACATTATCAATAAAGTATGCAATGTGTATCATTAGAGAAAGAGAGAGAGAGATGGGGGGGATAAATAAGGCTAAGAATAGACGAACAATAACATAAACAGAAACAAAAGAAAAAGAAAGAAAACAGAGGAAAATATGAAGAAAAAAGTAAGATACTTTATCAGATCTCCATTACTAGCGATTACTAAAATAGTATCCCATTGATTACTGTACACGCAATGACCCTTATCCCCGAGTGGCTTCCGGGCCTTGATAAGTGGTGACTTCCTTGTAAAAACGAAAAAGGTAAAGAAAGCCAAAAAAAGAAACACAACTTCAAAAGCAAAAAGATCATACATAATAGAAATAACGGTAGAAAATAGAGGTCAAGATGGAAGTTGTTGAAACGGTACAACGGAAATTACAACCGAAAGGATAAAACGTGAAACAAATAACGAAAAGAAAAATCAAATAAAAAAAATAGAAAAAACAGTGTCATTTTATTGACCAAACATGCAAATAATATTTACACATAATAAAATTAAGAATGCAATTTCAGTTCAGCAGATAGCATGGTATTTTACGAGATACTTCACATAATTTCACAGCTGACACAAGTTTCATTAATGAAAATGTGTTTGGAAACTGGGGTTGTTCAATCGGTCTGTCACTATTAAATTTAAAATATCAATTTCGTTAGTCTCTCACGCGTAGGTTTCCATTGATATTTTTGTCACTCCGTTACACGTCAGGTATGAATGGAATTTTCGTTGCTTTTCAAAAAACATTTTCGTAGGTCTATCACGTGTAAGTTTCAAAAAGAATTTCCGTTCGCTCAAGCAGCGGATTAGATAAACGCATATACGAATACTCATCTTTTTTTTTTCTTTTTTTTTTATTGCTGCTATATTATTCGAACAAAGAAAATGCAAAATAATCATTTATTTTCTTTTTAGCCGTCGTAAAATTATCTTGACTGACAACTCTCCCGACCTTTTAAAGTGATTTTCCTCCATGGTTAAAAACCAGAATATTAAATTCATTGAGTTCACAATAACATAGAACTACACTACAAATACACACAAAAACACACACAAAAACACACACTTATATATATATATATATATATATATATATATATATATATATATATATATATATATATACCGGCTAGCAGTAATTGTCAATTCTTGTACTGGTGATGGCGTAAGTATGAAACACTAGTGCCAGTATGGTTGTTTTTAAATATTTTATATATATATGCGGCCATTTTAGTAATTTTTTTATTGTAGAATATAAACAGGAAAAGCCAACAACATTAATTTGGTGTACATGAGGCCAAAGAATCGATATCTTCAGACAGCCTGATCTCTGTAAGGATTGAAAGAGATGGGTTAAACTGAGACAGAATTTGATTATACATATACATACATGTATTATTGATTATACATGTATAAGAGAGTAGCTCAACAAAATGTTATAAACATCGGACTTAAAAACAACCATGTTATCGAAGTATTTTGTCCGACAAACGAGCAGTTCTTGGAACGAAACTTTGCTCATTAAAATTCTATTAAGTTTTACTTACACAGAAGAGATCCAATTCAATATATAGAAAGAAAGTACCATCACCCTAGAACAGAATATACAGGTTATTGTTTGGCATTTCCAAATACGTGGTGTTTATTATTTTTAGGATCCCGAAAGGATGCATATAGATTGTGCGAAATATTTGGCAATGTTATCATTTATTTCAACCAAGCAATATTTAAATTTTAAAATGGTTACTGAGTTTTCATTGTAAAGTTATCATCACTATAGCTGGCAATCTTAAAAAAAAGCAATCAGCAAGTTCGGCAGTTATAATTTCTTCATTTGTATTATCTATATATTAATACGACAGCGTGTGCGTTATTTTGGCTGTCACATCTTTTTTCGTCCGACTGCCCGTTGTTTAATTGTTATGACCTTTTATTTCTCATAATAAATAATTTTACAAAGAATTCTTCGTAAGTTTCGATTTCGATTATAGCTGATAGCACTCAAGTAATCTATTTTTTATAAAAAATAATTTTACCAATAATTTTTTATAGGTTTTGGTTTCGCTTTCGATTATAGCTGGAAAAAAACTCAAGTTATATATATATATATATATATATATATATATATATATATATATATATTCCTTTTTTTTTTCTTTTTGGCATCGAGAGGTTCCAGGTCGCCTGATGAAGTCTCTTTGACTGAAACAGATAGCTATTTGTAGCGACCATATGTAACTGTTTACCCCCAAATGATATATATATATATATATATATATATATATATATATATATATATATGATTGAGATTGTCGGACTGACTTCCTCATCTTGGTTGTTATCGTCACAACGTTTTGGCCGTTTTTGCCCTCCGGCCTTCATCAGGTGTTTTGTATCGAATTTATTATTTGTAGGATCCCGAAAGGATACATATAGATTGTGCGAAAGACTTGGCAATTAATACTGATACTAATACAGACAATTATATATATATATATATATATATATATATATATATATATATATATATATATATATATATATATATATATATATATATTGTTTTTCTTCATAAAGTTTTGCTTTGGGTTTTGGTTTCGATTCAAGCTAATACACCCAAATATGGATATATTTTTATTTTTGAAATCACAATTTTTTAATATATAAGAATAGATAATAAAAAAAATTGACTCTATAATAATATATATGAAATCTGCACAAATTTAAATACCATATTTAAGCGTATTTTCCAACCGAGCTACGCCGGGTGTCCCTTCTAGCTTAGATAGATACTTTTGCAGTTTTAACGAAAGAACTACAATAATATCAGGGCGTCAATGAACATTGACGTTGAACATCCACAGGATGCCAACATCAGCATATTACATATTAAAGAGTCTGCTATGGAATTCCTACAGGTTCCGCTAGTTTTGATTATTCGGACTACTATTTTCATCTTGGGTTTTATTATCACGACTTTTCGAGCGAGGTAATCTCCGACATTCTTCAGATACGTCATGTTGAATTCGGAAATCTTTATAACGAATGCAAGACTCCGTAGAGAATTTTTAACGTAACCCTTTATTTAAGGTTGGCTCGTTTTAATCTGACAACCATGAACGGGTAGAATTTTAAATAACTTGTAATTTTATTTTACTATCACCCGCATTAAGGACTGAATCATTAACTTTCAGAAGACTTTCAGCTTCAACTGATTAATCAAGTACTTTTATCCATTACGCTAAAAATATAATTTTAAAAATCTCGAAACATACTTTCCTAATATATTAATGTTTTAATCAAAGTTTGAATTTAGCAATTATAGTTTTATTTGACATTTTTACTAAGTGTATAGTTATTTTAAGAATTTATTTTTGGACTGACATGTCGGCGCTGATCAAGGACCAAGGCCATTCGAAGATAAGGGTTAAAACGGGTAATAGACTGAACCATGATCGCCGTCTCTAGATGATTAAAAACAGTGGGCGGAATGGTAAGAATATTATTTAAAACAACTTCCTTATCCTAAGCAACGGCCCAACAAGTATTTATTTACATTAGACTTGAAAGCAGCTATGCCGTAGTCGGTTGTGAAGTAGCCTCGTGGTGTCGTTTCCACAGATTGGATATGTTAAGAATTAAACTTTTCTTCACGGGGATTTTGCTTACTTTTGGTACAAAGAATGAGAGAGAAGGAAATTTCTTTGATGTGGTTGTAGAAGACGAGTTCTTATCCAAATGTTTTACAAAAGAGAAAAAAGAACTCAATCAGGCATATACACTGAACTGGATGAATGCAGAAATACAAATGAATTTAAAACTATACTTTCCACGCTTCTATTTCTTTTTTATATGAAAATCGCTCAAGACAAGGCATGAAGCCATTTGATGTAATAAGCTAAAAAGAACGAATGACAAAATGGCAGGAGATTGTGCTTTGTTGTGATGATGATTGCTGTTTTTGTTGTTGAGAATCATTCAATCATTTCGTATGGTTAATTGTGAACATTCACTTCCTAGTAAGAATTCTTTCTAGAAAGATATCGCATACATACGGCAGGGATGAAGTGAAGGTGGCCAACATTCTTAAGTAAAAAGATTTTTTTTTCTATTGAACGAACTGAGTTCGAATCTCACGCACTTAGGTTGTCGATTAGTTTCGTTAACAACTTAGCCGCCGTCTCCTCCCTAAAGATAATGATAATGACGACGATGACGCCTTTCTAGGGAGAGTAGATTTATAACCTATTCCTCCACGAATTACTAACATGACTATAAAAGCGTTTCTATAGCTATCCAATGCATATTGGATGCTAGCGGATTCATCCAGTATCCAGTATCCAACTTAATCTTTGTGAGGAAACAAGTAAATAGGGATGTTCTCGAACTGGCAATATATAGACTTTTATAAAAATGATAGTTAAATTAAGTGTTAATGTAGTTTAATACTCCCAGTATGATTTGTACTCTAAATGTGTTGATTCTGTCTTTTTGTTGTTGTTGTTGTTGTTGTTGTTGTTTGTTCAGTCTATGGCATATCAACCCTTTTCAAGTTATCGAATACTAGTAAGTGATTTTAATTAAAAAAAAAAGCTTTTATGCTTAAAGATGTTTTTACCTTCAAATATGTATTCATAGTGTTTAGTTGGGTTGTTTTTATTTATGGCGTATCAATCTTTTTCGCGTTATTTACTGCCGAATCCAGAAACTTAAAAAATAAGGTTTTACATTCACAATTGTTTGTATCTTCAAATAATAATTCATGGTATTAGTTTAGCTTGTTTCTTTCTCAAGGCATGTCAATCATTTTCAAGTTCAATCATTATAGCCAAAATATTATGCTTTACATTTTTGTCTTCAAATATTTATTCCTAGTGTTTTGTTTGGTTGTTTTGGAGAAAATTATCCGTTTTGATTCGGCCTTTGCGGAAAATGATCGAATTTTGAAAAGGAGAAGAAAAAAAAAACAGTAGCATCAAAGTTTGTTACATTTAAGTACGGAAGCTGATATCTTCAGAAAGTCTGATCTCGTAAGATCGGATTCTATGATGTAACTTACTGATCAATCCTTTACTAACTTGAATGAGTAACGCCTAACATAACGAGTCATAACAGGCTTGGAATGAACAAATTCTGTTACTTTGTTTTATCTCTTCTTATCCCCGAAGAGTATACTCCAAGTTATATAACTTGGAGTATACTCTTCGGGGATAAGAAGAGATAAAACAAAGCTTGTATATCTTTAAATTGCAAATCATAGTGTAAATTTCGGTGTAATATCTTTCATACAGCAATTTACAAATGAAGAGGTGAAATGCACAAAGCGATAAATACATGTTTTTTAATTGAAAACCTGAAACAAAAGAAAGAACGTATCAAATGTAGATTTCGACTAAACGTTTTATTTAATTGAATGACATAAATAACGTATACATATACCGGCTTATGTAAAACCTGCTTTTGTAGTGTTAAACGTCAACACTGTAGTTATATTTTAATTAGAATTCATTATTGAGATGAGTAGTATTTATATTTATTTATTGCGGACTATTAATCTTATCTTTATTAGTTGTTATTTCACGACGTTTCGGCCAACTATTCCTCTGGCCTTAATCAAGAGGTAACCGCGACGGATAGGAACTCCGAATCTCCTAACTGCATTCTCTGCAAGCTGGAGCAGTTGATAGAGACGTTTAATCTCTACGGTTCCAGATGGGAATTGTCTGAAGATAGCGGTTTCAATCCTATCCAAAGCCAGCCAGAGGCTTATTTGGCCAAAACGTGGTGAGATGACAACAACTACGGATGGCGATGATTGCTGAGAATGCAGTTAGGAGATTCGAAGTTCCTATCCGTCGTGGTTACCACCTGACGAAGGCCAGAGAAATAGTTGGCCGAAACGTCTTGAAACAGCAACTAATAAAGATGGGAATAATAGTCCGCAATAAATAAATTAATATTGTAGTTATAGTTTTGCAATGTATAAAATGTTGTTTATCGCGTTTTGCTCTAGAGATTTGAAAAATTCACTTGCATTTATATAATTTGATATTTTTTATGTGTTTTAGTTAACAGTTTTAAAAAAAAAATCCCTTGTGGATTTGGTGTGCTGTAAAATATTTCGCCTATAGATCAAAATCAATGCATTCGATGAGAACACGTCTTATTGCGTTCTAGCTGATGTAACATCTGACCTATGTCATGTGTATTTTATCGAACCCGTGAATCATTTTGTCAAACTCGGGAATTTTTCTGTTAAACTATGAAATCTAAACGAAATTTGGAATAAAGGTTACTTTGGCCGAAATATTGTGCAAATTACACTCAAGATGAGAACAGTAGTCTGGATAATTCAAATAATACAAAATATCGAGCCTCATCTCATCAATTTAATCAAACATTTCTTATTACTTCTGTTCTTTAACAGGCATTACATTGTTCGATTATCTTTGTTAAGTTAGTATGACTTCGTGATCCTTGTACTACCTATACTTTTCTCAGATTTGGTTTGGTGGTGCTAATGCAGGTTTTATTATAATTGGGAATTTAGTATATTTACAGTTGCTTAAAGCTTTCTATTTTTGTTTTACTATAAAAGTTCTTAAACTACGAAAGCGGAAGCTGTACCATTAAAACGAGTGACCTTTTGTACACCAGAATTTATTATCTACATAGTCACTAATATCTTCAATGCATTTTTGCCAACGATGAATGATGGCTGTGTATGGACATTCGGAGCGCGATTTGTCATACGCGGCCCGTTCCAAAAATAATGCCTCCTTTCTTAAAAAATAAAGAGAAGACTTACGAAGAACATAACACGAGAGACTTTTTTGTGCGGCAGAAATTTATTTCCTACCTAGTTACCACGATTCTATTTGTACATTTGCCAGTAATACCATGGCGCGTCTTTGCTTCTCACGCACGTTTAGTACAAGAATTGCTTTCTTAGAGTCTCACTACTGTCCCTTTCTTCAACAGAGAAATAAAAATTTCAGGTCATGAATCAACAAGTTCGATCATTATAACTATGCAATTCGCGATCCCCTCTTATCCATTCCGGCGTAAGAAAAATAGTAAGCATTACTTGTGGAACACCTCTCATATATTTCCATGCCTAAATCCTACAGGTAATTTAATTATGTAATTCACTAGGATACAGAATCGTTGTATCGATCAAGTTCTCATTTATCAGGTTAATACTTTGGTATGACATAAAAAATATATACCATGGCGTTGTATTTATTTGCTTCTCACTGAGCAAATAAGGCACAAGGCCGTTTTTTAATGCGGATAGGGGGAGGGGAGGGGAAAGAGGATCAGCTCCCGATAGGTAGGAAATGGGAGCTGGATAGTGATTTGCACACTGGTATGTAGGGTATCTCCTACATGGACCAGAAGATTGCCGCAAAGGCAATGGTCTTTGATTGCAGCATTTTCCGGAGAGATACTACACTTTGATCTTGGCCTGAAGGCCACAGAGGTTCTCCCTTTGGAGGGGGCGTGTTGAGTATATACGATGGTGTTATCCCAATTTAAGAGATTCTCAAAGTGTAAAGTAAGCAATTAGTATTTACTAACAGGCCACCCGACATTGCCCGGTCGTAAAATACGCTTAAATATGATAATTTTGATTAATGCAAATTTCGTATTTATTGTTATGTTATATTGGACCAATATTTTCTCATGATTGAAAAAGATTTTAAAAAATGACCCGTGCGCCACCAGCGATCAACGAAACCAAAACGTGTAGCTTACCAATTTCTTTTTCTTTTAACGTTAATGTCTGAGCTATGAAGATATGTTTGCTGTAAAGCTAAAAACTAAAACATGAATCAATAGCTATTACGTTAAGCATGCATATTCGTAAAGCCGTCGTTCGACCATCACCTGGCAAATTTCACTTTTGTTAATTTTCACACTTTTGCACCGATTTCCCTTTGCTAAAGTTGAAATATAAAATTTCGCATGGGTTTGAATACTCTATATATGAATTTTCATGTATGTAGACCAAAAACTGGAAAAGGAGTTTGGTAGGCAAATTTTTTAAACAAATTTATATACGCATATATAACTATATATCGAAAGAAGTTTGTGTTTACTATAAAGTTTTTATGCAAATATTACACGAGTATAAATCCTGTAGAATATCTGCATGAATATAATTACGCGTAATAGTTAACGTAATAGTTAATCTGCATGAATATAATTACGCGTAATAGTTAACGTAATAGTTAATCTGCATGAATATAATTACGCGTAATAGTTAACGTAATAGTTAATCTGCATGAATATAATTACGCGTAATAGTTAAAGATGATCATCCCATAAGAAAACCGAAACCCCTAATAGGGAATTAATTAAAATGAATGTCTAAAAAATGTGCAAATTAGCTAGATCTTTTGCTAGTGAATGCAATTCCATGACCCATATATAACAAAGTTGTATTTTTTTTTAAATAAATAGAAAAGGTGTTTTTAATATGAATATTAATATAACAAAAAAAAACAAGTTTTAGGAGTATAAATGACGCTTACGTCTACTTTGTTTTTAATGTTTTTAGATGAGGATTGATAATTTGCATTATTTGGATTATTCGGATCACTGTTCTCATCTTGAATGTTATTTTCACAAAGTTTCGGCCGATATAATCTGCAACATTCTTTATTTTTTTACTAGAATCTTTCTGTCGAACCCGGAAATCTGCACGGAATTTTGAATAGAGCATTTTATTTAATCAACGGGTGTGGCAAGCCTCGTTCTCTCAATTATGGACAGGTAGAAGTCTGAATTTCTTGTATCCTTATCATCGTCTGCATTTTGGATTGAACCTTCGACATTCTTGTACCATTCCAACAATATATGTATTATGTGTGTGTGTTTTATTTTTTATTACCGTTTTATCTGTTTGGTTACATATGTTTCGGATGTTGAACCATGTTTACAGAAATGGTTGTTAGTATTTGGAACCAAACAGATAAAACGGTAATAAAAATAAAACACATATATGCTCTGCAATAGTATTGAGCACTATTCGGGTTTTTACTAATTACCAGTTTTACTATATATATATATATATATATATATATATATATATATATATATATATATTATCAAAAACGCTTATCTACTTTCATGGAAACTGTTCGACTGAGCTTCAATTAATTCCCCCCACTCTTTATCTGTGCCTAAACCTAAACATAGATTCCATGATCAAAGCTTCTTTCTTAGAACTGCACACCTGTGGAATTGTCTTCCGTTTTCCTTCTTTTCAGTCGTCTATAATATGATTGTCTTCAAGTCCAACGTGAACAAGTTTCTGATGAGCCGTTCCACTTAAGTTAACAAATTTACCGAACTTCCATTACTATCGATTACTATATTGTCCTTTTGACTACTGTACACTTTTTAACCCTTATCCTTGAGTGGTCTATCGGCCTTGATAAGTAGTGACGCCTATGTAAAAAAAGACAGTTGATTATTGCGAAGATAGAAGACACCTATAGATCTTAGTTTTGAAAATAACAATGCTATAAGTAGGAGTAAAACGGCCAGGAGGAATATAGTTCAACAAACCTTCATTTACAGGAAAGAAACTACTTGAATATAAAGCTTTTTATAATGCGGTATCAAAACAGCGAATTGATGGAGACCACTAGACCAACGAAGAAACTTTCTGCAACAAAGGAAGCAAGGAATAAATCGGAGTTTTGAAGAATACATTTCATAGTAGTATTGATATAAAATATTGAGACTAGCAACATCACGTCTGCGGGAGAGTTTGCAAAGAATCGAAAGGGCGGCGTCAATCAAATAACAAAAAAATCTGTTGTGCTTTTACAAGTATGCTGAATTGAGACAAGAATTAAGCAATTAAAATAAGCCATGAAGTATCACATTTATAAATATTTTATTCTTTCTTATATGTTTGCTGTGTGTGCGAAGCACTGCGTAAATTAGCTGAAGAGAGGATAGAGTCACTGGTTTTCGAAAAGTTCGTCGTGATCTTAAACGCTATTAAAAGGTGATTGAATAAACACACAATAAAATAAAAAGAGAGAAATATGTACATGGTGGTTTTAGGGGCGGCGAACTTTAAATTGACAGCTATTTACTGTAATTGCGTTTGGTTGGTTGGTTGTTTTTGTTTTACGGCATATCAACCTTTTTCAGGTTACTTAATGCTGAATCTAGTTATTTTGAGGAAGGATTTTTAATGGAGTATATTTTTTTACGTCAGATTCTATTTAACCCATAGTTGGGACCCTAACAGGTACTACCACTCCGGGTCAGAGTGGACCTGGGAGCAATGGCAATTAAAGGGTGGCTCCACACTTCCCAAAGCCCGCAAGGTGGGGCCTCACCATCGGATATAGTTTTAGGTCATATCCAGGCCTGTAATTGCGGGTTTGGCAACTGCATGTTTTTTTTTTGTTTGTTTGTTTTTTTTAGTTCGGTTTAGTTTCGAAATTCATCATGATGAGACTGACTCCCGAGCAGGGATTGCAAATTGTAAATGATACGATCAATTTACTGAGAGAAACATTTGATGAACGAATCATTTCACGGAACATACTTGCGTCAACTAGCCACCCTGCTCGTGCGATTTAACTCCATTAGATTATTTTCTGTGGAATATGTAAAGTCACATATCTACGCTAATAAACCAGACCCATGACAACAGTGTGACGGCAACATTCGATGCATAATTTCCGAAATACAGTTTAATTTAATGCGTAAAGTTTGTAAATATTTAACCTCCAAATTACGGCATATACGCGCGAGCTGCGAAGGGCATATGCCTGGAATTATATTCAACTATAAATGCTAAAAATTAATCTTTGGAATAAATCACATATTTGTATAATAAAATATTTTCTGTGGTTTATTTTTAGTTTAGAAAAAAACACATTTTATAACTAAAAGATCAGTGAGTTGTTCAGTTAATTGCAAATTACGGATTATTAGAAGTATTAAAATGCAATTCTCTGTAATACTTCAATTTCAGAATGTAATAAAATTTTAGCCTGTATAAAATAAAATACGCATCCTGTGCGCTTGAAAGCCAAATCACAACGCAATATTACGAAAATAAACAAATATTTTACTTGTTTGAAATTTAAAACAAGTAAAATATTTGTTTATTTTCCTAATATTGCGTTATGATTTGGCTTTCAAGCGCAACTGATGCGTATTTTATTTTATTCAAATTAAATGAACGCCTTTATAATGGAACTCACGCCTGTAACATATTAGCATGTATTTTATGTCATTAAAAATATATAGTAAAAGAACCTTGCGAAAATCATAATGGTAACTTTCTGTTTAATAATAGAATTCTGTATCTAGTCTGTTTCATTGCAGCATTATACTAAGCAGAAATTAGCCCTCCGGATGCAAGCCTGGGTAGGTGATAAGAAGACCTAGGTATACCTAGTTACAAGAATCCCCCTTTTCTGCGTTGTAGACAGAGTCCGGCGGAAAGGCAAACCAATACGACCGGAATCAGTACAGCTAGATGAGTTGCCGGAAAAGTGTTCCAGCGTTTCACCATCCGCCTATCGGGATTCTAAATCGTATTTTGTTGAGGTTTGCTTTTCCCAAGGCATCCAAAACACAGTGGAGCTGGGAAAGTAGATATTGATTAACACAGTATACCAAGTATAAATATATTAGCTAACGCACAGGTTCAATAGGTGCATTTTAAGTTCTTATATTTTACAGATACTTTTCAATTTGTCTGTCTCTTATTGTCATCTAAGACAATGTTTTTCGAATGAAAAAAGGCCAATTTCAAATAAACTATTATTTGCATTTCTTTATATGTTTTTCTTTTATTATTATTTCGGTTTTATTGATATTTCCAAGAAAATCAATAATAGGAGAAACGTTCATGTGTTTTGTTTAAACTATGTAGGAAAATTAATTTTTAATCTTTATAATCAAACGGGAACGCCCTGTCCGGCCCAGTCGTAAACTACGCTTAAATATAGTTTAATTTATACAGATTTCGTACTTATTATTACAGAGCCAATCGTCTATTGAATATTATGTTGTACTTAATTTATAGTACTGATTAAAAAAAAAATGTTTTCGAAAAATGACTACGGTGCAAACAGCTAAAATCGAAAGTAAAAAAAAAAAAAATTAGGTCTTCAGCCGCTCCTCTGCCGTTTAAGCTTTGGGCAGATGGATAAGAAATATTTAAAAGTAAGTCATTTAAAGATATGAACGAATTTTCGCATGCACAAATAGAAATATGTCGGCAAGTTGACATGAACGTTTTTGCATTTCAACTTGTTGACATACGCGTCATCCATCAATACAAGAAAAGATTTAAATTGTTATAAAACATTCTTGGTTTATGATAACTAGAGCTGTGACAACAGCATATTCTTTACATTGTTTTGACTCTTGAGTATATATCCATTAATATCTTATATATTTTTTTTATATAGACTGATGTGGTTCTCGGTTGATTGGCTGTGTCTTACTGTGTCGGATATATACCCGAGAGTCAAAAGAATGAAAAGAATATTCTATTATCACAGCCCTAATGATAACTATTATCTGTTATGTGATCAGTAGTGTTAACACTCCCAGCCAACTACAGTATGGTAGCCTTCAACTCTGATGTAAACAAGTTCTTTTTGAACTGACCCCTTAAATAATAAAATTGTACCCAACCTGCACCATTACCGATTACCACACTATCACCTTACATTCAGTAACCGTTATCCTCGAGTGGCCTTCGAGCCTTGATAAGTGGTGACTTCCTTGTGAAACATACAATAGACACTATTTTAATAGAAATGTTAATAAACTGTTTACTGCGTGTTGTTTTCTCTACCCAAAAACTTATTATTTGTGCTTTAAAGTAAACATCTGCTTTATCAAAACATATTTGTTAATTAAATAAAGTATAGCGTGTCATTGAAACAGGTACTGTTAGTAATAGTGCGTAAGTGACGTTGAGTCTCAAGTAGTAGTAGTAGTATTAGTAGTAGCAGTAGTAGCAGTAGTAGTAGAATAGAGAACAGGATAACTATAGCAAACAAGATAGATATCGTATGAGAGAGGAGGAGGAGGATAGCGACAGTGCGTCCCCTCATAAAAAAACTCTGTCAAATTGAATTTTCAAATTAAAATATTTGTTTTAAAATTTAGAGGTTAAAAAGGAATTATACGTAAAAGAAAATTGTTTGTAAGCTTTGATCGTTGCACATGTTAGTACACAATCGAATGCATCCTGCAATATCAAGAATATGAATACCATAGAACTGACTGCTTAAAAAACATCCGATTATGTATAACATGAAATGTATATGTTGGAAAGACTTGAAGAGATGTTGGTCACGTAAAAAATATCGACACAGACTGCTTAGACGGCTTTCAATGGCATCGGTTTTCATCGTATAAATAAGAAACGCATATCTAATATCAAGTCTTAAAATGAATATGAAATAACTATAAGCTTTTAAACAGTAACTCTAGTCCAAGTGTTTCTCGTGTTCTTTTTTTATGGTAAGTGTCTCTACCTTTGGTTATCATCGTGATCGAGACCATTGCAAATATCAACTTTGGTAATAGATAACGAACTGTTCTTTAAAATAATGTTCACGTAACCAAACAAGAAGACCAGTGTTTTTGGATTATTCGGACTACCGATCTCATATGATCATTGTTAATCCCAGAACATTTCGGTTGATGTAATCTCCGATCTTCTCAAGGGCCATCTTTCGAACTTGTGAATCCTTCAAGGGCCCCTAGGGTAGTGTATAAATTACTTGGTTAAAATCATTTTGTAAGTTACGCTCGTTTGGGGGAAGGTTCAATCCTAAATGTGTGCGACTCTTAAGATACAATTTAGAACTTCTAACCAATCATGGCTGATAGAACAAGAATATGCTACCCCTCGTGGATTAAATTCCAGGGCTTCTTTTCGGAATTTCTTGTAGATTTCGGAGTTTAATAGAGATATTTCTGGGTTAGATAAGGAAAAAAGCTGGAGAGGATCGGTCGTTACATCGACAGAAACATTGTGCAGAGATGAAAACAGTAGTTCGATTAATCCAAATAATACGAATTATCAATCTTTATTTAAAAATTTAAGAAATATTAAATTCGAAATGGTGCGGCGCCAAATATAAAATAGCAAATATTCACGGAGTGTAATATATATATATATATATATATATATATATATATATATATATATATATATATATAAATATATATATATACGAGAAGCGTGCAATAAGTAATGCCCCTGACCCACTTCCAGTTGTCTGATCTAGCTGAAATTTTGCATGGGTAATGATTTATATCTCTACAGGTTATGTGGAAAATTACAGCTCTGAACTATTTGTGCTTTCTGTTTTACAGGAGTTTGAACTGATCCAGGTGTGAAATGGAGCCTGTTGAATGTCGAGCAGTAATCCGGTTTTTGTATTTGAAAGGACGCACACCACAGGAGACTTTTGATGAAATGAAAAAAAACTTATGGTGATAATGCCCCATCATATGACCTTGTAAAATGCTGGCATCGTGAATTCAAACATGGCCGGAAGTCTGTGGAAACAGCTCCCAGGCCTGGTCGTCCCCTTCTGCGATTGATGAGGCGTCTGTCCGTTAAGTTGAGGCTGCCATTTTGGAAGATCGGCGCATTACTATTCGCCAAAAGCCCAAGATGTCAAGATTACTACAGGGTCTGTGGAAACTATCATTCATGACCATTTGCATATGCATAAGGTGTCTGCCAGATGGATTCCCAGGTTGCTCACACCATTCCAGAAGCGAGAACGCGTCGAGTGCTCGAGGATGAATTTGATGTGCCAAGAAGATAAGTCAAAGTTTTTCAAAAGACTGATTACACAGGATGAAACCTGGGTCCATCACTATGATCCATAGACCAAAGCCCAATCAATGCAGTTGAAGCACTTGGACTCACCACCTCCAAAGAAGGCAAGGGCGCAGCCCTCCGCTTGCAAGGCCATGCTCACAGTATTTTGGGACCAGGACGTAGTAGTGATGACAGATTTCCTGGCAAAGGGTACCACAATTATAGGAGCCTATTATACCTCACTTTTGAGGAAATTAAGGGAAGCTATCAAAATCAAGAGCCGGGGCAAGATCAGCAAAGGTACCTTCCTCCTGCAGGACAACGCTCCGGTCCACAAATCGCATGTTTCCAGATCAGAAGCACGGGCGTGTGGTTATGAAATCCTCCTCCATCCTCCCTATTCTCCTGATCTTACACCCTCTGACTTTCACCTCTTCCCAGCGATGAAGTTGTTTTTGAAAGGAAAGTATTTCCCAGATGATGCAGCCTTGATTTCTAAAGTCACGTCGTTGTTGGGGGACGAACCTGGGGTGTTCTACAAAAACAGAGCTGCATCAAACGATGGGAGACATGAGTGCTTCCTATGTAGAGAAAGACTAATAACTGTGCCAAGTTTCGTTGCTTTACTCTATGGGAAGTGGGCCAGGGGCATTACTTATTGCACGCCCCTCGTATAACATATATAACATAACATAAAATATCTAACATTCGAATATATATACATATATATATATATATATAGAGAGAGAGAGAGAGAGAGAGAGAGAGAGGGGGACAGACAAACAGAGACAGAGACAGACAGATAGATAGACAGATACAGAGAGAGAGACAGGGGGAGAAAAAAAAGAGAGTGCGTGTGTGTATTAAGGTAGCATGTTTTAATACACGTTATAATATAGCACCTAGCGGTTCCGTTTAATCATTCTTTTTCCAAATTTAATTCAACTTTTCGTATAATCATTCTTGTCTGTTAAATGGCTGCATATAGGATGTGTTGGTATGTTTTGGTCCATTTTTTGTAAGTACATTCAATTGTCTCTTTTATATTATAATTTTAAAAAAGTGATGTTGAGAGGAGACTTTAATTTTTGTATTATAGTTGTTTTTTTTTTATAATATAAAATAGGGATTCCGTATGCGGAGAGGACAAAAATCTTAAAAACATTATCAAGCGGAAAATAACCTGGCTTAAAAGTCTACTAGAAAACGAAAAAAAAAACGAACATAAACAGTAATCCTCCCGCAAAAGAAACACAATCATATCCGATATTAACAGGTGGAAAGATTACAAAACGGAGGTAAGAAACGAAACACACATCATTCACAAGCATACCCACACAACAGATCAAACCACCCATACCATATACAAATCCTCACCAACAAATTACATCAAAACCTCCATCAAACACACCACACGCCCACGCAGGAATGCTTGCATCAAATAAATACTACTACCAAAATACACTTTCAATCTTACCCTTCTCGGTCATGTCAAACACCGACAACACACCACCACATAACGGCCCTAACAAATACAACCTCACGTAACAATAAAAATCTAGTTTCTACCAACTACATCATTTAACACAATCAAGAACACTTTACCTCTCACCCTACCCCACCTAGGCAAGCCATCAAAAGATCCCCTTCTTCTACAATCCCTAACGAAACCACCCTACAAATAAAAACCACCTCCACAAAAATAATCCCTAAAACATTCACCCCAGTATCCCACACAATGAAACAGACCTAAGATAAAATAGTCCCCCGCCAATGTAATCAATCCAAATATTCCAGGCACTACCATAATCCACACATCCCTATACAACAAAATAACCAAAGAAAATGAAACCAACAACACACATCATTATTTTCTTAGGAATTTCCCGCAAAATGACAACCCACAAAACTAGACAACATAAAACCTTACGCCATAAATCTATGTACAACGACACTAACAAAGAGCGAACTCCAAGAATTCTGTCCAACCACCAAAAGTAACATAGCAGAGCTGAAGAAAGATTTCAAAGAATGTGAACGCAAATACAGACATAGATACATTAAATGGGAGGGGACACACAAGAAACGATTCTCTAGTGAACAATTAGTCAACATACTTCCCCAACAAACACAACAATATGAAGGAACTAAACACTTTCTTTGAAAGGCTCTGGAACCTTAGCTCCCAGCAAAAAGACAGTTCCTCCAGCAACCTAACGCGAAAATAAAACCAAACACCCGAAAACATCCGGAATAATGACAACATAATTATAAAGGAAGTGCGGTGGTTATCATGAATAAAAGTTACTATAAAACAAAAATTTTCGAATTACTAGGGAATGAAAACTATTACAAACCAATTATCTCTAACATAAACAACACAACCATATCTAAAATCACAAAACTTAACACAACATACTTTAACTACAAGCATCAAAAGACTTCCTTACAAATTTTACAACAAAAACAAACATTTTCTACAGATCAGCAAGACTACACAAATCTAATGAGATTAGACATGCCATTAATATACAAAACTCAGAATACATCAGTATCCTAAGCCTCAATGACCTCATATTCAGACCCATAGTAGCAAGATAAACATGCCCAACAAGCATATTTCGCAACTTAATAGATATACTATTACTGCCCTTCATTGATCTACTCAGGAGCTACATGTGAGACGACCTCCACTTCCTTAGTTCCCTACTAAAAATATTAAACCATGGAACAATACTAGCCACATTCGATGTTAGTAGCCTATACAGAAATGCACCCCACGATCTAGGAAAGGAATACTGGATCGATAAACATAAACAAGTATTCGACCTTAGATTCACCAAATTCATGATTGATTATAATTCTCAACAACAACTCTTTCGAATTTAATAATGATAACTACATGCAAATGCTAGGCATAGCAATGGGAACAAAAATGGCACCAATATACGCCAACCCTACACAAGCCTTCCTTGGAGGGACTCTTTATGAAAGGATAAGCAGGAATACAGACACAATACCAGGATACTCTTCATAAAATCTTGGAAGAGACACCAGGACGATTGCTTTATCATCTGTAAAGCTACATAGGGGGCATCCAAGAGCTCCACACTATGCTCCAAAATCTATATTTCAAAATTTACACCCCAAAATCAACTTCACACAAGAAAAAAATCCCACAGAACAACCTTTTCTAGACAAAGGTTAAAAACAACACTACAATCACAGACATTTACAAAAACCCACAGACACTCAACAGTATCTCCACTTCAAATGCCACCACTCCCAAAACTGTCTAAAATCACAGGTAAACACCTCTGTTCGACCCGACTAAATGAACTGTACATGACCTTTTTTTTTTTTTACATGGGTGTCACCACTTATCAAGGCCCAGAGGCCACTCGAGGATAAGGGTTAATAGGTATACATTAGCCTTGCAGAAAAGAAGATAACCATCACTACTACATAAAGATATCGAACTATCAGGAAGATCTCAGTAGACAAACTTAGAAACCCCAAAACTCACAACAAAGAACAAATTCTAGCATACGTCTCCACACACACAATACAAACAACATAGAACTATTTATAGAGATAACAAAAGCTTTGCCTTTCTCAATCTGAACGATAAACTGAATAGCATACTTAAAATAGCACAAATAATAAAAAGCAAAACCTTAAAACACACCATAACTTCCTCCAAACTCAATAAAACATTACAAAAGGAGTAACAAATGCAATAAAAGACGATGTTTCTTCGTGACATAATAATGGAAACACATACACATTCAAAAATCCAACACAAAAATTCAGAATAAAACCGACTACACTGTACCTAAGATGCACAGCGTGCAACAAATCTTACATAGGCGCCACCAAACACCTCAGCAATATTAAATTTGCAGAAAACAGATACCTGTTTCAAAACATGTACATACATGCAATGGAAATAACTTTAAAATAATGCCAATCGTCCAAACCACCAATTACTTTTACTTATTTACACAAGAAAAATATTCATAACAAGATTCACTCCCGAATTAAACAGAGCTGAATATCGACAAACAACAAACGAAAAACAAAACACACTCGCACGCAAGTCCACACATAAATCAAATGCGTTACATTAAAACACACACGCAAGCACACACGTACGGCCACACATACCGGCACAAAATTCCCTCATCTCGATACTAACCTAACTTACTACGAGACGAACAACACAAACAAATACCTAGAATCACAGTGTAGTATCTGGCCTGATACTCTCACCACCTCTTATACCCTCGGTCAGTGATATAAAAATCGTTCGTTACTGATACAATTCTTATTCTTCTTTTTGTGCCTATCCAGAGTACCCCATTTCGGGAAAGAGGGTTTTCCTCACACTAAAATCCAATCGTGTGCTAACCCTGCCAACGTAGGGAGACGAATAAATAGAAACAATAAGAAATACCCTAAGCTAATTAATAAATATCGCTCTTTATATAAACATATATAATTATCAATATAAATATTAAGATATCCCAACAGACTAAGACTAGAACGAAAAAGAAATTAAAATGTAAAAAGCAAAATTGAATGATAATCCTTCTACCAAAAAAAAAAAGAATTCTAGACAAAGCTTAATCAAACTATACGACAGAATACACATTCAGCAAGCCAATACAAGGAAGAACACACATGCACGCACTCACCCACCCTACCTCCATACACTAATACACGCACACAAATACACTTATATGATCAAGCACCGATTGCATTCACCACCTCCACACAAGAAGAAAAATAAAGAGAGAAAAAAATGGGGAAAAAAGTAAAGAACAACAAAATATACTGAATAAATAGTTAAAGAGAGAAATACATTCATGAAAACATTTAAAAAAACGTTTAGACATCTTTCCATCCCTTGGAAACATCTTCTATCATCAAATCGTCAGCAATTTTCACATTTTAAATATTTTACATTTTGAATATTTTACAAACTTTACATTTGTTTAGAATATAGATAAATATTTCAAGGAAGGAATGTGAACTCTCAAGTTTGTTATGAAATTTTAAATTGAAAGAATGCAGCTTATAAGATAATGTTTTTAACATATTGAATATAGGTTAAAATTCCTTTTGTAGAAATAGGAAAAGTTTTGGACACGTATGTCCAGAACACGTGAAAGAAGGACATGTTTTAACATGTGTATGACGTCACGGAAAATATTTATCTATATTTTAAACAAATGTTTGTTTTACATTTTTAAATTCTCACACGTAATCTATTTCTAAACCCAAATTACGAGGTTCGAATTTGTCTATTGCTATTTCATTTTCATTTTAAACGAAATTCTCAATTTTTATACTTATATGAAAAGGGGACAGCCCTTATTATGTAACATATATATATATATATATATATATATATATATATATATATATATATATATATATATAGGTGTGTGTGTTTGTGTGTGTGTGTATGCGTGTGTATTTGGAAAATATATGACTTTTCAAGCTCTATCTAGCTCAGACTTTGCGATAAAACGTTAACGTAGTTTGATTAAAGCATTCTTTATATAAAATAAATTTATATTCATAGAAAGTAGAGCAATGTAATAGGTACATACAAGCGGAAGCTACTTACGATATATTAGTGGAAAATATAGGTATTTTTACCATAAGTCGAAGCCGATGGGTCGATATTTTGCATACACATTTCAAAGAATCACGAATTATTTATATACAAAACTGTGGGTAGTTGGAATAAGTCCAAGCGGCTCTTTAGCAGCGGCCAATGTTGACTAGAAGGCAAGTCAATAATAGAAATATCAGGAGAGCAGAAGATAGTAGGTAATATCCACTGAGATTTGTTTTAAACCTAGCTATGTAGATAAAAGAAGTTGAAATGGTATATAGAGAGTTGAGTGTGGTGTTGAGTTGTCCGATGACGATGGTATATATCGAACTAATTGAAAAAAAAACGGTGGTGTATGTCGGATACATGAACCATGTAAGTTATCCAAACTTACATTCTTTAAAGTAAACATCTGATGAGTATGTGATGAAATTTGCAGAAATAACATAACTTTGCAGACTTGTCAGTCAAAAGTAATAAATGACTAACTAAGTAGATTTCATATTGAGAAGATTTTTTTATCTATTACGATTGATATACATACAAACTGAGTACGTTTCAAATAAACGATTAGCCCATATCTCTCTAACTCTGTCTCTATTCCTCTGTCTCTGTCCATGTCTCTCTCTCGCTCTCTCTCTCTCTTTCTCTGTCTCACTGTCTCTCTCTCTCTCTCTATGTATATATATATGTGTATATATATATATATATATATATATATATATATATATATATATATATATATATATATATATATATATAACAAGACTTTTCGTGGTACAAAACTTAATAATAGTTTTAAACAAGTCATGTTGAGTTGGGTAGACGATCTCATAAATATTAGGAGAAGCGAAGAAGACGTCCATAAAAAAGTTCTAAAAAATTAATTGTCGAAAAAAAAGAAAAAAAATTATTGAAGTGCACATGTGAAAATTTTTGTCTTTTTTTTCTCGTCGATTTATTGTTAAACATTTTTATTAATGTCGTCTTCGCTTCCGCTTTGATTTCTATGTGATCGTATCCCCAACTCGATATGATCCCAGATATCCTATTTAAAATTATATATATATATATATATATATATATATATATATATATATATATGTGTGTGTGTATTAGCAAGGAGACTTGACGTTTTCCGAGATTCAATGAGGACCCACAACTGTTTCACTCTCCCATATTTTACTGTCATTGAAATCGGTGAAATCTCCAATTTAATAATCAAATTGATAATTGTGAGGAATATTGACGAGCTTCTGCCCATCGACTTAGTCCACAATGTATTGTAGCCTACATTGCACTGCAGAGAATCTACTGTGTATTTTATAAAATTATCTGTAAATAATGGTTTTTACTTCAAATTTAAAATGGAAACGTCATGTATTATGTTTACAGTGCGCTCTAAAAGTATTGATTCTTAACGTGCTTCTGTTTTATCAAAATACCACACGTAAATTTTATAAAATTATTCTTACAGCATCTCTTGAATTAACATTAAACATACAAAAGTAAAGTATAATAGTTCAAGTGTACTCTTGTAAAAAACATTCATTTCGAACGCCTCTACTATCTTATAAAAGAATTTACATTTGGAGTAAGGGGTTATAAATTGTAGTGTTTCTACTATGAGGGAATTGCTATTCGCTATTTACATCTCATTTAAAGAGTAGAATTTAAAGTATTGGTAGCTTATAGCCGATTCTCTTTTATATTCAATAATTTTCATATTCATCAAAACTGATAATCTCATGTTTCTCCGCTAATGATAGGTAACAGGGTAAAGTTAATAAATTACATGTTTAAGCTTTCCTAAATATTTCCCATTCGACTAAAAGTGTTTTATTCGCCTCGATTAATTTCCAGTAGTGTACTGAGAGCGATGTGTTCGTGCCACATGTTTTATTATTTATTGACAGGGTATGAACATAGAATCTGCTTTAAAAGGTCATTGAAAATTATTTTCCTGGGTTTTCTACCCTGCATATTCAAGCCTTGTGTACCACTGAAGATGTGAGGCAATTATTGCTTAGTGGCCATTCTGTTGGTCTTGGGAAATTACAGGTCCTTCTGTTATAACTATTATTAATGTCTGTAGTTAGATTATTTCTCCTTAATATTTTATAATTGTGCTATTTATAATTCTCTCCGGGTGTTCAGTGGAGTTGTACTGAAAGTTTTGTATATAGGGGATTCAGACACGTGGATAACTTCTAATCAGTTTTCATCCGCGAAAAGGGCTAACAAGAGGTACAAATTGAAAAATTAGTACGTACAGGTCATCAGATTTTATCTGCTTATCAACCGTTTCACGAATGCGCATGAGTGAATAGTGCACGTGACATATTACTTGTGTGAAGAATAAATAGGTTTGAAAATACTTTTAAAAACATTTCAAACTGGACAAATGCTTATTGTACTTGACTCAATGTCTTCAGATTTTGGTTTCGATCTCAGCTCGAGTATTTTTGTTTACTTACAAGAAGTGAACTGCGTAGGAAAAACATTTCTCAGTTTCTTTCCATATTTTTTTTAAACTTTACTTGATTTAAGTTAACATTATGTTTAACACCTACAGAATTTCTGTCTATAAGAAATAAGGGTGCTACTGCAGAGAGTTATCCTCGCTATATTTTAAATCGTATTTCCACGTTTAATTAAAGTTTTATGATATATTTTTTATTCAGTTGTAAGGTTAAAGTACAGAATAGGTACAAAACACCCTCCTCTTCCCTCCCCTCCCCTCCCCATGTTAAGAATGGCTTTTAAATAATAACCTTATTATTTCAGCACGGATCACTCTCTGCATGAGTACTGAAATAAGAAATCTGTATATGCGTACTTTACGACCGGTCAACGCCGGGAGGCCTGCTAATATATATATATATATATATATATATATATATATATATATATATATATATATATATATATATATATATATATATATATTATTTGTTTATTTATCTTTATAGAGAGAAAGAGAGAGAGAGGGAGAGAGAGAGAGAATTACAGCAAACCTTGTAAAATAAATACTACTGCTGGCAAATTTTTCTGCTCACAACCAGCCATTTCACTTTATATATATATATATATATAAAGTTTGTATTTATTTTAGAAGGTCAACTTTAAGCATATACATGAGACCAGTGACTTACGTCTAGAAATATCTTTGATTGACTCCTGTACATTCATCTCGTAATGTGTTACTAACGTGGGATATTATGTAGCCGAGTACACTGGTCGTCGATAGACAGCTTAATCACAGCCAACATCCTTGGTAATAATTATTTATCTTACGGCGTATGTCAGCGTTGCTGTATATTCATAGGCAATATCGTATACAGATCCATAATCTTCTTATTCAATAAACTTCATAGTCAATTTATGTCAGCCTATCTTTCAGACTTAATTTGTGTGTGCTTAATTTTAAAATCTATTTTGTTCGTTATGGTAAGGCGTATATGTGAACGGTAGTTTGGTGTCTGCTAATATATATATATATATATATATATATATATATATATATATATATATGCGTGTGTGTGTGTGTGTGTGTGCATGCGTACGTGTGTGGTAAGATACAGTAATATATATATATATATATACTAGCATTTCAGCCCGGCTTTGCTCTGGTGTTTGGATGTGTATGTTGAGCAAAAAAAAAATAATAGTGGTAGTAGGAAGGCAGGCTCGAACCCGTACCGCAAAGGAGGAAAAGAACGGGGTAATACCTAACGTTTATGCTGTTACGACCATGGCCAAACCGGAAGCGACATTTTTTTTTAAATTAAGGCTAGACAATCTAAAGGAGAGGATAACTTTCATAAATATCGGCGAAAAAAGTGACCCCCCTGTAGAAATGTGCCTAGTTGAAAAGGAAGATATTAATGTTTTTAGCCAATTTTTCGATATTTGTCGTATGAAAAGTCAAACTTAAAGACGATACTGATCTTGGTAAAATCCGTTGCCTCTATTGAAAGTTTAAGGCAGACATGCAAACAAACATACATACATGCATTTATATATTGGTAACTAAAACTTTTCGACCCAAACCGATGAAAAAGCTTGCCCTATCTCTGAATACCCTTTATGTAAAATTTCAAATGTTTAGACCAGAAATTGTCTGAGTAATTTCAAATAGACCGCAGAGGTCCATTTTTTTAAACTTTTACCCCTATTATGACCCCTTCAAATTTATTGTTTTAGATTTAAATCAAGTTATTATGTTAGATCCACGTCCAAGAAACGTATATCTAAAATTTCAAGTGCGTAGACCCAAAATTGTCGGAGGAGTTTGGTAGAGTTCTCAAAGGTCAAATCGTTGAATTTTAACCCCTTAATCGCAAAGTTTCTGGCCAAAAATCGATGACATCGATGTTCCGAAATCTCAGTACCCTGTATATCAAATTTCGAGTCTATAGACTAAAAATTGACAGAGGTATTTTGTAGGGAAATGTACACAGACACACACACACACACAGACACACACAGAGACACAGCCACGTTCACTTATGTATATAGAGATAGAAAAACAAAAATTTATACGTATAGATAAATATATATGGAAACAATTTTGTGTTTACTGCACACTTTTTACGCAAATATCATGCAAGTATAAATCATGTAGAACATCTGCCTGAATATAATTACACGTAATAGTTGACTAAATATGATCATCCCATAAGAAAACGAAAAAAAACTAAAAGGGAATTAATTAAAATGAATGTTTAAAAGAATATCCAAATTAGCTAGATCTTTTGCGAGTGAATGCAATTCCACAAGCCATATATAAGAAAATTGTATTTTCTTTTTAAATAAATAGAAAAGCGGGGTTTTAATATGAATATCAATACACACAAAAAGAGAAACGAATTTAGAGGAGTATAGATAGATAGAAGATATATTTGTGTATATATATATATGAAGATAGAGGGAGACCGAGTTGATTGGGTGTATACGATGCAAGTCTGTGGATAATCGCCATTTAAAAAATATGCATTTCGCTCCTCGTCTGAAGGCATCATATTAATGAACTTAAATGTATTCCCACTAGCATTGAGGTAAAATGCTCTTTTGTATTAAAAATTGAATTCGTTCAAAATTATCGCAAACCAGAATCTCTACTATTATATGAAAGTCAATTGGTGTATGCTAGTTCTTTCCTCATAGTTTCCGAAACGGCTGAACCTATCTTTGGAAAATTTCCCATAAAAGTAATTTATATGTCTGGCAATGTTCTTAAATAGGTTTTGTACAGACATTCACCTGCTACGTATCGAAATCGAGAAAATCTGATCTATAAAATAGCCTTGCTCTCTTCTAGAAAAAAAGAATTCTTACAGAGGAATTTTTACATTACACCGGCAAAGGAAATAATACATTTCACCAAATCAGTTCTTCTTAACAATCAGATTAATTATATTCTGAAAATATTGCTTAGCATTCGACTACAGATCGAATGACCTGCTGTTCAAGCTCGGTTGTACATCAACATTTTGTTTTAATTCTTTCTTATAAATGAGTTCAGTTTACGATAGAAGAAGAGGTGCCATTTAAAATCGCTGAAAATCTTTTATTCGTTTGTATATTTTAAAAGTAACCATTAATCAGAAGTGACTTGTCCAGGGCATTTATCGTCAAGCCCAAATATCCGCTGACGTGATATTGTAAATAAACATAATCAGAATTTGATGAACGACATTGTTATTATTTTTATTTTTATCATTTTTTTTTTTTTTGCGAATTAGTCCAACGAGCAAATTATTCCCTGTAATATATAGTAATCAATAGAGGATAGATTCTATAATAATACATACGCAATCTGCATAAATTAAAATATCATATTTAAGTGTATTGCACAACCGACCAACAATTAATAAACAAATAAATGGCAGCTTAAATGACGCAGTATATTCCAGCACTAGTGCGTGTTAGCTCTGTGGGAGGACTTCATATTATACATTGCTCGAGGTTTCAAATCTGGGCAGGGTCAGCCACACTCATAAAACAACAAAGCACATACCTTTAAATGATATTACATATCTGTATATTGGGTTGGTGCAAAAAATAATGTCGTTTTTTTTTTTACATGAAGTTGCACGTCAAAAAACGACATTATTTTTGCACTATCGTGATATATTAACATATATAAATTAGCAAAATAATATGTTATTGGAAGTTTGTGACTTAGTAAGAAACACTTAGCATTACTAAGATTTCCTGTTTAAGTAGGCATAACTTAGTGTCCCCAATTATTCTGGGTTGAACGGGGCTGGCAAGGAAAATATAACGAAATACCAAGCTCTTATATGTGACATGAAAAGAAACTGGAATCGTAAAATTTCTATCATACCAGTAATTATAGAAGCAACCGGACTTATGAAAAATAGTTTTAAAATCTACTTAGCAAATCTAAGCAATGTAAAGTCACACATTTTAGAAAACATTTCTTTTATGAATTTAAAAAAGAAAATTTGAAAACCGGAAAATGTTGTGAAATGATAGAATCTTTTTTTTTATTTATTTATTTTTATTATTAAATTCCGAATTTTCGCAAATGATATGGCTTTTTCAAAGAGATATCAGTCCGGTTGAGTTTTTTATTTCTTCTTCATAATGATGTAATAAGAGGTCGAGGACTCCCGAAGAGAAAATATGTCTGGTTTCGATAATTGTTTAAATCCGTGCCTTGTCGCTTGGTGTAAGCGCGAAATTTAAGCAATGCGAGGATTTTATCATTTCTCAACATTTTCAGGTTTTCAAATTTTCTTATTTAAATTCATTAAAAAAATGTTTTCTAAATTGTGTGACTTTATTTAGTTTTATTTATGGGTAGAAATCTTCAATAAGTACTCAAACTACAATTGCGAATTACTTAAGACTTCTACCCAGTCGTGACTAACAGAACGAGAGCATGCTAACTCCCACGGATTAAGGTTCCATTCGAACTTTAGTGCAGATTAAGGTTTCATTCGAACTTTAGTGCGTTCGACAGAAAGACTCCTGAGTTCGACAAGATACACATTGAGAAGGTTAATTGTTACATCGAATGGGCCGCCGTGAAAATAATATTCAAGAATCTGTTAGCAGTCCGATATATCCAAACAATGCGAATACCTTGCAACCGTTTGATAGAGTTAATTTTATGTATTTTAAGATCTGCATTGAATACTTTCTTAGTGAAACTTGTGATTTTAGGACAGTATTTCTATACTGACAGGAAATGTGATTATGTCCGCAAAACCAACATGAATATCAATATCTTTGGAACAACTGATATCAATACTATCGGAATTGTTTAAAGGCAATTAACTCATCCTCATTAGAACGGTGTCGTTGTTCAAATCAAACAGATGGGAATGTGTTTCTGAGAGATAACTTGTAAACCTATTAAATTTATATTGTAAAAAAATTATAGACCTATTAAATTTATGTTGTAAAAAATTATAGACCTATTAAATTTATGTTGTAAAAAAATTATAGACCTATTAAATTTATGTTGTAAAAAATTATAGACCTATTAAATTTATGTTGTAAAAAAAGTTATAGACCTATTAAATTTATTTAGTCCAAAAATTATAGACCTATTAAATTTATGTTGTCAAAAACTTATAGACCTATTAAATTAATGTTGTTAAAAAATTTAATTTATGTTGTAAAAAAATTATAGATCTATTAAATTTATGTTGTAAAAAAATTATAGACCTATTAAATATATGTTGTCAAAAAATTATAGACCTATTAAATTTATGTTGTAAAAAAGGTATAGAACTTTTTAAATTTATGTTGTAGAAAAATTATAGATCTATTAAATTTATGTTGTCAAAAAATTATAGACCTATTAAATTTATGTTGTAAAAATACTATTTTATTAAATTACTTAGTATGAAATATATTCTATATGAATTTAATATTCCTATAGAGGCTTTTTACGAAAACACTTGCCCCTACTAACTTTCATCTCTAGAGAAGCAGAATTAGATATCGAATATTAGCATATTAGGAATCCAAATTTGAAAATAAACAACAAAAATGTTTGTCTAAAATAGAAGTACTTAGTTCAGTCGCCTTTGAGGGGAGTTTTCGGAAATAATGTCTCGTCTCGTCCTAGTTCTTGCTTAAACTTGGATTAAAGAAAACATCAGACCGTCTCCGTTTCGTTTCCGGGCAACATTGGATGGCTGGGATTCGTATCCAAAGGAAAGTATATAAAGAGAAAATCAAATGAGAGATAAAGAAAAGCTGAAGAAGGTGAAGGTAATCGTCATAAAAAGTATGTAATAAATAAGAAATTGTATAATAAATAAATTAAATGCTATAGTAACAAAGGGACAAACAAATCCAGGATGAAATATAAATTTCAAAAGCATAAAAGACAAAAAATAGAAAGATAAATAAAACATAAAGGGAAGAAAATAAAATACTGTAAAAAGGAAGACAAACCATGAAAAACAAAATAAAAATTTCTGCACAGAAAGAAATTAATTGAAAAAAGGATGAATAGAAATAAAGATGGAGAGGAAAATATAAAGAAATAAGAGCATGGTATTACGAAAAGACAGAAAAATCTCAACCCTTCACTCTAGAGATCCCAAGATGACCCAAAGTCTTCTACTTCATAATTTGTTCCATCGTACTGCTTGACATTGAAACTTTCTTAGTGTTCTCGATTTCCCAATTGTACTAAACTGCAACTTGTGAAAATCCCCTGTTAGACACGTTTATATTGGGAATATGCTTTATCCGGAGCGAATAAAAGTACAAAAATTAAAAGTATAAATGTATGAAGAAATGATGATTTAAATGTATAGAAGAGGAGATAAGAAGGTATGAACCCTTTGGTAAAAACAAAATTTTCAAAGACAGGATAAAAATAAAAATGATTCTTTAATTTATTATGAAATTAAATATAAAAATTAATAAAGAATAAAAATAAAAACGAACAAAGAAATACGAATAAAATTTCGTAAAAAGAAAAAAATAATGGAAAATTAGTATCTTAGTCAACAGCTGTGAAATCGAAAATATAATTTTACAAGAAATAACCATTACCAAATGCCAGAAAATTGCTTTTTAGCAACATGCTTATTTTTTTTTTAGTTCTGAGGCTTAAAATAATATTTTACGATAATATTTCGCTATTTTTCAAGAAAGAATTAATTTTGTATAATTAATAATAAAAAAGAAAGTTTAAAGTTATTCAACGATAAATTTATCATTAGAAACCAATAATGGAAATAAAATTAAATGAAGAGAAAAAATCGGTATTATGGTTAACAGCTTAAAATCTCGTAAATAAATAAAATGTCCCACAAATAACTGCTATCAAATGCAAGATGTTATTTTCATACACGTGCATAGTTTTAAAGTAATGAATGTTTCACTGTTTATTTTACTATTATTTTTCGTCAATAATGCTGTTTTCCGAGTAATTCATTCATTAATTCCCTTTAGCTTCTATGTTGTATAGCTAACAACCATTAAATAAAAAAATTAAAGGCAATTTTAATGAATATATAAATATCACAAAATATTTAATTTTCGACCGATCTGTATACTTTAAACTTCAATAACTCTTTAAATATTATTTTTCTATTTCAGAATAAGTTGTAGTACAGTGAAGCTTATAGTAGCATGTATTCAGCTTATACATTCTGAAAACAAATATTTACACAATGTTTAGGAAATAAGAAAATATTTTAAGTGAGAGAAAATTAAATTTTCTTGCGTTTGATTAACTTTTTTTTCTATATTTTTTTCTTTCTTTCTATTTTTCGGCTGTTAACTATACCGCATGATTGTAAACAAATGAAATTGAATATAAAGAAAATGATGTATGTAAGTATTTAAATAAAAAAAGTGGAAAAGGTATGAAAGTAAGGAAAGCATAAAATGAATAAATAGAACGTAAAAACAAAAGGAATAAAACGAATAAAAACGGTTAGAAAAGAGAAAGAAAGAGTAGAAAGGAAAAGAGAAATAAGAAAAGAATGAAACGCATACGAGGATGAATTAACGACGATAAACGACATGAAATATAAAGAACGAAAATTAGTGTAAAAAGAAAATGTACTCAAAACGGATATTAGAGAGAATACTGAGAATAAACAAAAAAAACAGAGAAATTAAATGTTACGCGTAAGGATGAAAATGAATTAAACAAAAAACCACTAGCGGGTGGGTGCGCTCAGCTTTGCCCTATCGTAAAATACGTTTAAATATCATATTTTAATTGGTCCAGATTTCGCATATATTATTATAGAGTCGTGATTTCAAAAGTAAAAAATATAATAGGATTTAGGTACCATCAGCTAGAATCGAAACCAAAAGCAAGACGGTAGCATTCAAAGCTGGTGACGTTACCACTGTACAAAGGGGGTACGCATATGAACTAATTAAAACTTAAAAATAAACTAAGATGAATTTACCAAACGTTTAACAATTTTTTTCAATTTTGAACTATCTTGGACCACTTAAAATAATTTTAATCAGCTAAAGACCCATAAAAACGGTCTGTACAAAATTCCAATCATTTGAGGCCCATAGCCCCACTCTGCGACTTTTAGTTTCGGTGCAGATAGAGTTTGAAAATATGTAGACAAACCGACAGGCAGACAGATAGACAGATAGCTGTTTACGTTTTAGACTAATAAGTAACAAAACATAGATTCCTGAGAAAAAAAACAGTGTAATAGAGTAACAAAAGCATATAGACAAAAATTGAAAAAAATTGAAAAGAAATTGAAAAACATTGAAAAAAAATTGAAAAAAAATTGAAAAAAATTGAAAAAAAATTGAAAAAAAATTGAAAAAAATTGAAAAGAATTGAAAAAAATTTAAAAGAAATTGAAACAAATTGAAAAAAATTTTTTGATTGAAAAAAATTGAAAATATTGAAAAAAATTGAAAAAAATTGAAACAAATTGAAAAAATTGAAACAAATTGAAAAAAAGTGAAAAAAAGTGAAAAAGAATTGAAAAAAATTGAAAAAGAATTGAAAAAAATTGAAAAAAATGAAAAGAAATTGAAAAAAAATGAAAAAGAATTGAAAAAAATTGAAAAAGAATTGAAAAAAAATTGAAAATAAATTGAAAAGAAATTGAAAAAAATTGAAAAAGAATTGAAAAAAAATTGAAAATAAATTGAAAAAAAATTGAAAAAAAAATTGAATAGAGTAACAAAAGCATATAGACAAAAAGGCAAAATAAAAAAAATTAAACGAAATACAAAAGAAGAAAAAGAATTCTCTTTCACTTTACATAGTTCTCTAATCTAAGAAAAATAAAAGAAAAAATATCAAAAGAAAGTTCGAAAAAAAAACAGAAACAAAACAAAGAGAAAATAAAACAAAAAATGTTATATAAAAAATATGAAATGAACATTATGCAAGTCATTGGAAAAAGATAAAAGTAAAAAATAAAATAAGAGTCATCTATGATGGTCGAATTAGATTTATGGATTACAGTCAGCTTAATTAATTAAAACAAACCTTTCTTATGAGATATATATATATATATATATATATATATATATATATATATATATATATATATATATATATATATATATATATGAACTAGCTTGAGTACCCAGCGTTGCTCGGGTGTTAGGTGTGTGATAAGCAAATAAAGGTAGTAGTTGGCAGGCAGGCTTGAACCCGTGCCGCGAAGGAGGAAAAGAATTTAAAAAAAAAACGTGACGTCTTTGCCGTTGCGTCGGTCGCCAAACCGAAAGTGGCGAAGGTTTAAATTGAGGAGTCAATCGAAAAGAGGGGATGACTTTCGAAAATATCAGCGACAAAAAACGACCCCTCCCTGTAGAAAAGTGGCCAGTTGAGGGTGAAGGAATTTTTTTCGATATTTGTCGTCCGAAGGGTTGAGCTTCAAAACGATACCAATTTCGTGAAAATCCGTCGTCTCTGTTGACCGTTTTAGGCAGACATACATACATACATAAATACATACATCCATACATTTAAACAGACAGGTGAGATTTATTTTATAGATGTTGGGACAATTAATGCAAATGAGAATCGTAAATCTAAAAACTCAGAACTATTGGGGTATCGGAATCGCTAATGGAATCGGAAAAAATCGTGTCTATTTTTCGATGCCAAAACGATTCTTTTGTTTTTCCGTTTCATTTGATTTTGTTAAATATTTAATATTCCACTGTTGGTACTAATGATAAAATAAAAAAAATATCTGCTGATTTTAAACTACTAGTTAAACCAAAACCTAGAAATTATCCCCTGCAGTATATTTTAACGTTTAGGAAAATATATGTATAATTCACATATGCTTTACTATAATCAAGAATAATAAGAACAATGTAGTTTAATATTTAAAGATTTATAAAGAATAGGAATCGGTAATTTCTTACAGAATCGGTAATTGTATCGGACTATGGAAAATATTAGGATCGTCCCTTCGCTGTGTGCGTGTGTGTGTGTGCACACACATTAAGTTTTTTTTTTTAATTTCCTAGAATTTATGTATTTTCTCTCCTTGAAGCTAATTTATTTTTTCTATTTTATTCTTAACACTTACGGCTTTATGCACAATGAAACAAGGGTAAGACGGTAATCGAAAAAGTAAATAAAATATATACTTAAATAAAAATCATAATTGTGAATTGATTTTGTGGAATGTAAATGTTCAGTATTCACACCCCCCACACACACATACACATAACACACAGGCACAGACGCACACACACACACACACATATATATATATATATATATATATATATATATATATATATATATATATATATATATATATTTGTGTGTGTTTGTGTGTGTGTGTGTGTTTGTGCGTGCGTGTGTGTGTGCATTTATTTTTATTATCAGCTAATGGAGACAAAAATTACAAATAAGAAATTTAGCTCAACCTACAAACACACACATATGTATGTGTGTGCGCGCACGAGCTAGCGCGCGTGTGCATGTGAGTGTGTGTGTGTGTGTGTGAGAGAGAGAGAGAGAGTGTGTGTGAGTGTAGGTTGAGTTAAATTTTTCATTTGTAATTTTCATCTCCATTAAGTAATAATAAAATTTAATACACCGATAAAAGTATTTTAGCCGGGAAACATTTGTCATGCAATAAATATGTGACCTGACAAACAATGTTTAATGCGCATTCATGAATACAGGCTTTGAAATAGCACTTCAAAAACTCAGAGACGAATGAAATTAGATCTCCCTTGTCTATTAGCATACAATCTGGTTCTGACGTGTATTAAGCTAAACGCGAACAGTATTTTCTGAAAAGAAATGAATAAAAATTAACAAAACGTTTCGTTCCACGTGGGTTTGATTAGCAGTCTGAAGACAGTATGGATGGAATGTCGGCTTTTCATGTAAAAAAAAGCGTTGCGATACACGATTTATTCATAGACATACGGATTCATGACTAAGATATGCCATCATCTACATAGATGGCTGACATGTTATTTGGACGTAAAGGCATTTGGAATTCAGTATAATTTTCCAAATGCATAATAGTGCTTGGGTATGATTGACAACACGTGACCTTATCGTTCACTTGTCGCCCGATACAAAGGTACAAGTTAAAGCGATACTATCTTCATATGTAACACTGGGGCTCTACATCAGTAAGTAGAGATTATTTCAACTAGTATGAATTTTGAGAGTGTTTCATTGATTATATGCCAGGACAATCTGGCGGAGAACAGAAATAAGAGAGTGCCTAGAGCGAGTTACGTAATAGAGTACGAGTTCAGCTCCTCAGAACAAAACACGTTAAAAGCACGTATTGAGATTACTTCAGAACTTATATAACGTGTCGATGAATGGAATTTCGGCATTTTTGCGGCGACAAGCGGCCGAATCGCATGTGCCTTACACTGTAGGAATCCAAACGAATCCCTTCAAGACTGTCTGTTCGTCGACGACTTTTTTAATTATAAAAGTTAAGTAAGAAATAATTAATTGTAGTTTATATTTTATAAGGAAGAAATTTGCTATTCTACCCTCTCCTTTTTGTGGTAGTATTCCTCTCACCAATAAAACTTTAAAACAGCCAGCATATCTCCTTGTATGCCCATGCATGAAGTTTTTTCGTCTTGAGATAACAGATCAAAAACCACTGAACTATCCAATGATACAGACAGAGCGGAAGCGACAATTAAAACAATGAAGGCCAGACCGTACGTATGTACTTAAGACTTTTATTTAACTGAATTGTTGCTTGATAGGTCATCGGCGATAACGTAAAAATACGTTTGTTGAAACGCACAAGATCACATGTGTGTGTAAAAAGGAATATGCGCTTTTTTCCATGCGCGTCTCTTCGTTGAAAGCTTGTCAATTTAATGATTACTGAAATGTAATAATAAAAAGAGGTTCTCATTGGAACCCAACGTTAATACTCCTTGGACTGACATGTACGTGCAAAATGAGCTATGATAAGTTTTATTGTATTTACTAGGGGGTCACCGTTTATCAAACATAACTCATCTTTATTGTGTTAAGATATGAACACTTTAAGAGTAATTCCTTTGGTTTTAGAGATGTCTGTGAACCAAAGAGTGTCCTCAGGTGTATGAGACTTTGTTCCATATTGTTAACATGCCAATTCATCTTCTATTACCTGTTTTGTTATTGTTTTTTTGTTCTTTTTGAAGAACATTTACTCTTTATTTCTATGAACAAATTGGGTTTCTGCATTTCTCAATTTCCTTTCATATATTTATAAATTTCGCTACTTCCGCTTAAACAGGATTTCTCATTAATAAAAATACCCATGCCAGTTTTTCGAACCTTACTACTTCTGTGCTGGCTCATGACAAATAAGAAGAGGGCATTTCGTTTAAGATACCATCACTAGAAGGTTGTCGTACATGGCCGATGAGCCTCCTCTATTCGGTTTGTTTTTAACAGCTTTCCACTTTATGGATGCATTGACTTCACTACGACTAGAAAACTCTATTTTGCCCTCCAATATTGTAATTATTCAGATTATACCCAGAGGAGATCTTGAAGTGTACTATTCAGAGGTGTGAAACTCCTTATGGTATTATACTAAACAATCTTACCTACATATATGTTTATTCCAAATCTGCTAATAGGGATAATGACCTACTAACATAACTCCGAATAATACTTTAAAAAAAAACGGGACATCCCCCCCACACACACAAACACCAGGTCATAATATTTACCATTGTCAGGTCGTGAGATACGTTTAAATATGATATTGTAATTAATGCAGATTACGTATTTATTATTATAGAGACAGTTTCTATCGATTAGTATATTTGAATCAAATATATGATAGTGGGATCAAAACATATGTATATTTTTTACGTACCTTCAGTCCAAAGAAGGCATATTGTTACATGGACGTATGGTGCTACTAATTGAGACCATTTCTAAGAAAGAATAAGATATTGGTTTACGTTGCATTTGAATGTCTGCATGTCAGTACAGTTAGGGAAGCAGGTTTTCTAGAAGGGAATTTCAAAGTCTAGCTTTCCTAGGGAAGAAACTATTAGAGTAGAAAGTTTTCTGGCATTTAGAGACTGAATGGGTGTGATTTTGCTGCTAAGCGGGTTGGTCGGGAATATGCACGTCGAGGGGGAACAAGTGTGATTCCATTAAAATACTTTTAAAACAGACACAAGGATGAAACGTTGCGGCGATGGGACAGAGGTTGGAGCCTAGTTTACAAAGTGGGACCTAATGGATTGAATACCCTTTTTTTCGACCTTATGCAAGAGAAAAAAAGACTAGTTGTAGATGCACCAGCCCAGATATGGCAACAATACTCCATGCATAGACGAATGGTGGCTTTGTAGGATGCTCACAGATGTGAACAGTTTTTTAGCACGATAAAGGGAGCCCACATTCCTTGCAGCAGCCTTCGCAATGTCTTCAATGTATTTGTTCCAGTGCATATTTGCTGTAAATATTAAGCCAACGAGTTTGAATGAAGAATACTCAGGTAGGGCGGTATTTGTCATGGATATTGGTGGTTGGGGAGGCGTCTTGTAATTATTAAAAGAAAAGAAACTTAGTCTTACTAGCATTAAATGTTACTCTTTATTTACGGCCTGATTCCACTACAGTCTGGAAGTCAGTTTCTACGGATTCAGTCATTGTTTTAGATTTGTCTTGTTTTTTTTTTACACAGTGATCACCACTTATCAAGGCCCGGAAGCCACTCAGGGATAAGGGTTATTGCAAGTACGTTACGTTAGTGTGGAGATTTGATGAAGTGTTTATTCCTTTATGCATCTTATAGAGCGTTTTATCATCAGCAAATATACCCATCTTGGAAACAATATTATCAGGGAGGTCGTTTATGAATATCATTTATAATAGTGGTCCAAGTATCGACCCCTGGGACATTCCCGCGTTAATGTTTACTGTTTTGATGAACGTCCCTCAATGACAACATGGATGATCCCATTGTCCGGAAGGATTTAATTATACTTAGTATTCGTCCGGTTATAACGTATGATTTAATTTTATTTTGCAGCCCTTCATACCCGAATGGATCAAAGGCCTTCGATACATTGAGGGCCCTGGCTTCGTCCACCTTATCAAGTGCATGATATATGCGTTCAGATATGACTGGTTACATATTTGCAGTAGAATGCACACACACACACAAACACACACACACACACACACACATATATATATATATATATATATACAGGTAGCAAAAGAAAGTCCGCACTATAGGCCCTAGACAATTGGTATTAATTTTTTCAAAAACTGCAAAGTTATGCTAAATTTAGTGTAATTGTTTAAACAAACTATACCTCATTTGATTCGCCTTTTATTCTTCTACAATTTTACCTGTTCATATTTGAATTTTAATTAAAATATTATAGTGTTCAAGTCAATTTAAAAAAATTAATTTCAAATTGAGGAGGCAAAAAGAAAGTTTCCACAATGTAAAATTGTTATTTGAATTTTACGCTTACATATACAGTGCATTCTTAATTTATTCGCTAATCGAAAAATAAAGATTTTTTTATGGTGAGCCACACTAATTACGTACCAGAAAAGATGAATAATTAAGAAGAATGTTTTCTAAAGCATGGATTTCTTACATAAGGCTAAACTATCACTGCAAGAAAGCTCAAACGTCAAAATATGGCTGACGAAAGTTTTCTGTTTTAATTTCATTAAGAAAATACAATATTTCAAAACAGAAATTTATTATTTAAAATAAAAATACAATTCAGAGTTTTTTTTTTCCTTAATTTATAGATTAAAACCTCATATAGAAAACCTAAAACTCAACGTTTCGCCAGCTTTTATGCGAGCTTTATTAAGAAAACCAAAAACAATCTAAATGTGGAACATAATGAAAAGATTTGTAATTTGGGGGATTATACATATTGATATGAAACACATACATATACACACACATACACACACATACACACACATATATATATATATATATATATATATATATATATATATATATATATATGTTTGCGTGCGTCTCTGCATGTGTTTGTGTATAAATATATATGTACATCTTTCCATATATGAAACTATATGTGTTCCACGAAATTAAAAGATTTTCTCGCTGTGTCTAGTTTTATCTTTTGATAAAGCCCGCGATTCTATGAAATGTTGAGTCAAAGGTCTATATTTCCATTGAAATTTACACACACACACATAGATATATATATATGTGTGTGTATATACATGAATGAATATATATATATATATATATATATATATACATGTGTGTGAGAGGCAGAGAGAGATACTCCCACCTATGAACAGATAAACAGTTATTTTCTATATAATTTCAAATAATGTCTCATATGTATATGTCAGTCCATACCCTCTTTCCAACTTTCTTACTTTTTCCCTTATTATTTCCTACTTTCGTCTGACCCTTGAAAGCATAATTAAAAACCATCTTTAAATTCATTAATTCTTAAACAAAATCTCACTGAATTGATTGAAATCGTGGCTGGAATTCATTCATTGTTTTTCATTATTTCTCCTTTGAAGTGTTTTCTGTTTATTTAGTCCAGCACTTCAGTCCGGTTTCATTTGTTTTCTTTTAATATTTTCTGCTGGTTGTTTGTTTGTAATTATTCTGTTGTCTATGTCATTTAGTTTTCTTATATTAATATATCTTCCTACTTATTGTATTGTTTTGTTGAAATTGGTTGGTTAAAAAATTATTTTCAGCTGAGTCTCAATCATCTTGCTTTCTTTCCCGGAAATGGAAAATACTTTTTATTGAATAGAATATAAATAATTGTTTCCGGTCATTGCTTTTTAATCTTTGTAAAAAGTTAAGACTTATTTTCACTTTCTCATTCTTCTCTAGTGCTTACATGGCTTCATCTTGAATAAGCAATGTTTTCAGCGTATTCAAAATACTTGACTGTCTCTCAAGATACAGTTCTTAAATTGCGCCATAAGTTTATTCGAGAACATCAAAACTTTCCTAGCTTAAAACTTTTTTGTTTAGACATCTGTAATACTAAGCGGGTTTTTCGAAAAGTACAGCCTACTATTTTTAACTTAAATACGTCAACGTTTGAGAACTACGAAGACGGGAGATATATCATTAAAACAAACGACGTTTTGTGTTCCAGAATTTATTTTTCTATATAGTCACCACCATTCTCAATGCTCTTTTTTCCAGACTGTAAAACTGTAAAAAAGCCTTAGTCGTAAAAGTTCGGAGCTCGCTTTGTCACTAACATCTTTATCGCCATTTTCTGGAATCGACGAACTCATATCTTAATTGACATGAAGTGCATCCACTTTATAAACGTTCAACAGGTGCCGGTGAATGTTGATTGATTCAACTTTTTCTGCATGGAGGAATCTAATTATACATTTCTGCTTCTGACTCTTGCCTATGAAGGGGGTTGCTCACACCGTCAATTTCTGCAACAGAGAGATGAAACTTTACATAATTCTCGTCATCATAACAATGCAATTTCCATTCCCATCAAATCTATTCGGATGGAATAAAAAATAGCAGGCATTATTATTGGAACGTCGGTTTTAATATATTTTACGTATTCATCTTGTATTTATAGTTTCTAAAACATAAAAGCATTGGATTTTTCGAAAGATGTTTTTAGTTCTGTGATGCAAACATTCTTTAAAGATTGAAATATTCATTATATTAATATCATAATTTTAATTTTTGAAATTATAAGGTGTTGCATTTTAAAATAAGAATGGCAAAAACACTTTGTGTATTTTCAACGACACTGAAAGTAAAGGCAATGAATAAAAATAATTTTCAACGGTGATTACATTAAATAATTTTCAACGGTGATTACATTAAATAATTTTCAACGGTGATTACATTAAATAATTTTCAACGGTGATTACATTAAATAATTTTCAACAGTGATTACATTAAATAATTTTCAACGATGATTACATTAAATAATTTTCAACGGTAATTACATTAAATAATTTTCAACGGTGATTACATTAAAAATCATACCGGCAAACTTTGCGAAAGCATGCTAAATAATGTAATAAAATCTATGGCATATCAAAATGGAAATTACGCCAACAAAATATTTGTTTAATCTACGAATTCGTTAAACTTTAAAACTGCCAACTTAAAATACTTACTTCTATTTTATTTATATATTACTGTAGTAATGTTAACATAAATGCAATTCCGTATGGAGAATAATTAAAAAGGAAGTTTCTATTAGACGTCAAACTTAAGCTGACGTGTTCAATAAGTTGCGTCATGACAGGAAGTTGACTTGGTAAAGATGTGAGATAGATCCACTATCCTGACTGTAAACCGTTGAATTGTACGGATGTTCTATCGAGCCCTTGCACCCATCCTTTTGGAAGATGACAAGGCAGATATTGTATTATATGCGACATAATAGAAACTTTAAATGCTTATTAACTTAAGTGTATTTATGTTAGTTATTCCACTATTAATAATATATTTTGTTAAAAGTTGTCGAATAATATTTTACAAATTATTTTACTTTCTTCGAAAATATTTGTTTTTAATGTTTTATGAATTAAATGTATTATTTTCCGAGAAAATATAGCATAGAGAAAAGAAAAAAGATAAAGTAGACTAAAGTGTAGACACAGCATTAAAAAACAAATCCGTTAGTCTAAAATGTACTTCTTATCAAATTAACGTATTTTATTCGCATATCTTGTTATTGAATCATATCAATTTTTTTATGAATTTACAACATTGCAGCAACTTAATTAATCATACAGAGTATTATATATATCAGAGCAAATAATGGAGTTGTTGTTTTATTACTTGCTAACATTATTTCAGCTAAAGTCCATTAGAAAGAAGCGGAAAAAATCAACATAATTGCCAATACAGCTGCTGTGTGTTATCAATGCAAGAAGATACCACTGTGTATAAGACTAAAATAACTACTAACAATCTATAGAAAATCGAAAATGTTTTACTTACCATTAAAACCAATTATTATAGTACGTTACAAATTTAATTAGAATTAAAAAGACACCCGTGAAACAATTTCCTCCTCAGGTATGTAAATTAAGACGGCGTAAAAAGAAAGTTATTTTAAATGTAAAGAATATCTCAAAGAAGCCCATTTTTACATTTATTAGGTTGAGGTAATTAAAAAAGGCATGTTTTGTAGTTTAAAATATTTAGCATGAATTATATAAATATCTGGGTCATCTTTTATTAATGTACGCGTGGATTTTTAAGTAGTGTGGCCTTAAAAGAATGAAATTTCCCACCGGAACAGTAGCTGAAACTCCCAACCAAGTAACTGGACAACAGACGATATTGTATTTAAAAGAAGTATCTTACCTTGTCAGCTTGTATATAATAATACAAGGGGTGTGCAATAAGTAATGTCCCTGGCCCACTTCCAGTTGTCTGATCTAGCTGAACTTGTGCATGTGCAATGATTTATATCTCTACGGGTTATGTGGAAAATTACAGCTCTGAAGTAATTGCGGTTTCTGTTTTACAGGTGTTTGAACTGAGTCAGGTGTGAAATGGAGCCTGTTGAATGTCAAGCAGCGATCCGGTTTTTGTATTTTAAAGGACGCACACCACAGGAGACTTTTGATGAAATGAAAGAAACTTATGGTGATAATGCCCCATCATATGACCTTGTAAAACGCTGGCATCGTGAATTCAAACATGGCCGGAAGTCTGTGGAAACAGCTCCCAGACCTGGTCGCCCCCCCTTCTGCCATTGATGAGGCATCTGTCCGTTAAGTTGAGGCTGCCATTTTGGAGGATCGGAGCATTACTATTCGCCAAATAGCCCAGGGTGTCAAGATTAGTACAGGGTATGTGGAAACTATCATTCATGACCATTTGCATATGCATAAGGTGTCTGTCAGATGGATTCCCAGGTTGCTCACACCATTCCAGAAGCGAGAACGCGTCGGATGCTCGAGGATGAATTTGGAGATGTGCCAAGAAGATGAATCAAAGTTTTTTTTCAAAAGACTGATTACATAGGATGAAACATGGGTCCATCACTATGATCCAGAGACCAAAGCCCAGTCAATTCAGTGGAAGCACTTGGATTCACCACCTCCAACGAAGGCAAGGGTGCAGCCCTCTGCTGGCAAGGTGATTCTTACAGTCTTCTGGGACCAGGACGGAGTAATGATGACAGATTTCCTGGCAAAGGGTACCATAATTACAGGAGCCTATTATGCTTCACTTTGGAGGAAATTAAGGGAAGCTATCTAAATCAAGAGGCGGGGCAAGATCAGCAAAGGTACCCTGCTCCTGCAGGACAACGCTCCGGTCCAAAACTCGCATGTCGCCGGATCAGAAGCACGGGCGTGTGGTTATGAAATCCTCCCCATCCCCCTACTCTCCTGATCTTGCACCCTCTGATTTTCCCCTCTTTCCAGCCATGAAGTTGTTTTTGGAAGGAAAGTGTTTCCCAGATGATGCAGCCTTGATTTCTGAAGTCACGTCGTGGTTGGAGGACCAACCTGGGGTGTTCTACTAAAACGGTCTCCAGAGCTGCACCAAACGATGGGAGAAATACATAACTCTGGATGGTTCCTACGTAGAGAAAGACTAATAACTGTGCCAAGTTTCGTTACTCTAATGCTATGGGAAGTGTTCAGGGGCATTACTTATTGCACGTCCCTCGTATTTATCAACTGTGTACGCTTGTGAAGTATTCCATTTTTGCTTTCAGATAATGTCAGAAGAGAATACGTATAGTTTCTGGATCATCTTAGATATTTTACTTGTAAACTTGAATATAATCAAATTAATCGACTGTTTTCACTCATAGGGTATTTCATTTCGGCTCTCAGATTATATCGTGTCATCAGGAGAAAATACGCACCGCTTCAGTGCTGTCCTCTCAGTGACTTTTCTGTGTATTTTATCCCCTCACGGATGTGAGACCTCATTAATAACTATGAAAGCAAAGAATTTAAACTATATATTTTTTTTAATTAACAAGAAATAAGGAAATACTAATTGTAGAGAACTGTACGTTTTGATAGAACTGTAATCTATTGTGTATTGTCCAAGCTAATTCTGACGTTTCAACATTTTGATTATGCCACACGTGTCATTTTATTATTTCATATAGAATTTTCTTTCGGAAAAATTAAGTTGATTGGTCTATCTTATCTTCAAGAAGTTTTATCTGAAAAAGTAAACTTGTTTTGTTGGTCAAATTAAAAATAAATAATAATAAACATGATTTTTTTAGGATTTGAGGTAATTATACATTTTGAATTCTTCAAAATACTGTAAGGCCTCGTAACGTTGTGAGTAAAGTAATTGGTTACACTCTTCTGAAGGATGAAGGTTCAATTAGCAGTGCGGATGACACTCGAAGTACTTGACGCATTTACCACGTAATGGTTGACGCAACAAAAGCACGCTTACACGGATGATTAAATAAAAGTTCCTTTCAAGATTCCAGGCAGATTTTGTGATTTAGAATCCTTTTGTTGAACACAGAATTTAATACCAACCCCGTTATTTAACACATGCTTATTTTCTGTCAGCCATTACTGGATAGAAGTCTTAAGGAACTCAATATTTCATTCTTTGTATCGCTTGCACTGAGGATTGAAATTTAAGCCTTACACTTATAAGTTAGAACTTAACTGTACCTAGTACTTTATTTCGTGCATATTCCAAGTGCAGCACACACACACACGCACACACACGCGCACACACACACACAGAAAAGTGTTCTTTGTATAATAGATGACATCATTAATGATATCAAAAATTCGTAATATAATCTAAAATCTTCTAATTTGAATATATTATTTTTGCATTCTAAACTCATCAATATCAAAATAATTAAAGAATTCATTTGCTACAACATTATTTTTATCTTACACAAAATATACGAAGCAATCTTAGATAAAGGATAGGATTGGCATGGCAAATTTAAACGTAGAGTTAAAAGTTAGATAGAAGTGAAATTTCCATTTAAGACTAGAAGAAGGATACGTGTATTGAGAGTGATGTCAATGGAATTGTACGCAGATGTAGCAAATTTGGTAGAGAGAATCGAGTATCATCCGTTTGAACCACTAGAAAGTGTGGTTCGACATTGGAACTGCTGTTTTTTGTATCTTCATTCATTCAACTAGAGAATATCTTTTACATCCTATCATTTTAAATTTAATTTTAGATTTATGTACTAATAAGCTAAATTTATAATTACATAAATCTATTTTGCTAATTACTTTTCATCCGATGAAATAAACTATTAAGGAAATATCTTTAAAATGTCTGAATTCCTTGTCAAACAATAAATTTGTTTGTGAATCTAGATGATTAAATACTGAAGTTCTATTTATGATTTGGTCTATCTCGCATCTTGAGCGGTCTTTATCTAATTAGGATAGTCTTATAAATATTGATAATCCTATTTATTTCGACTTTTAGACAGTATTGTACAATTTGTAATCAGTCAGTGTGCTAGAATGTCATTTAATATATGTATGTATATATATATATATATATATATATATATATAATTAAACTGAAACATTAATTTTCATTAGAGCCCTCTATTTTCTTGACTTATTCTACTATATATATACACACACACACACACACATATATATATATATATATGTATATATATATATATATATATATATTAGTGTTTAGCTAAATCAGATATTTCCAGTCCTTGAGTATATATATATATATATATATATATATATATATATATATAGCTATAGATAGATAGATAGATAGACAGGTAGATATACATATATATATATACATATATAGATATATATACATATATATGCACACATATATATACACACATATTTATATATATATATATATATATATATATATATATATATTGCAATTGCTCGTCTGAACTTCAATTTATGGTCGACCTTGCCCAACTTTCACAAAAAGCACTCGACCAGCTAAAACCATATTATATGATTTCCCCACTCTTCATCTGTGCCTAAATGTAAACGCAAATTCGATGAATAAGGCTTCTTTCCCAGAACTGCCTGCCTTTGGAACACTGTTCTGCTGGCATGCTTCCCAATAAGCAGTTCGGTAGTACTTTGGCGTTTTGAGCATCGGCTCCTTTTGTGGTTGACATTTATTAATGATTACACGGTCGTCCGCGTTTCCAAATAGATTATGAGCATTTTTCACAAAATCACTGGACGCTGCGGTTATAAGGTCGATAAGTGAAGCGTAAATATGTTCACGATCTGGGATGCGGGTTGGGAATATAACTGTTTGTGTAAGGGAATGAGCTATAGAGAAACTATGAGTAAAGCGTCGAGCTGTACGTGTGTAACTCAAAGAGTCAAGCCAAATAATACGGTAGATACGAAAATCACGAAACAACTGTAAATGTCTAAAGAGATTGTTGCATCTATACTGTCAGAGACATAGTGGATTAGAACAGTCTTGATACGAAGTAAGACGGTAGCAACAAATGCAGTGTTGAAAGATTAGTCTAAAGCACATAAAGACATGACTAAATTATTGTAAATTTACTCTCTAATAAAAGAGATGATGCAAGTAATATAAACTTCAATTCCTTACATATATCCGATCGAATCTTTACTACAAGGAGAAAATTATTCTGTCATGATAAAACGGTTAGAATGGGGATTAAAGAATGTATTTTAGTTTCATTAAATATGATATTCGGAAATCTTATAAGGAGGAATGGCTTTATATCATCTATCTTACTTCTAAACCCATAAATATTTGTGTATGCGAGCCTCAAGGAAGGGAGCAAATGTGTTTTGCTTGAGTGATTAGCTGGTTTCATCACTATATGTATATATATATATATATATATATATATATATATATATATATATATATAGGGTAAGTCATGGGAAAGGGATGTTTTTAGATCGTGCCTTGCTCTCCTCGAGTAAGGGATAATTGGCAATCTTCCCTGGATCTGTAAGGAAGAGTGAAATCCATCGTATATGAAGCGACACTCCCACATTAGGCTAACGTTACACTAGAAATATACATAGGCGTGAAGAAAGGGGCGTTTAAGCAGAGATTTTACATGAACAACAGTTCCTGCAGGGCAAAAACAAGGATAAAGACAGCATTATCCTCCCGAGTATGGCAGCTAAAAGACAACGAAACACCATTCACCATTAAATGGAGGATCGTAGAGAGAAGACCAAATAAATACCACATTATAATGACTATTAATGACCCTCAAAATACCTGTCTGAACGCCCGCAGTGAGACCCTTAAAGCCTGTATACATAGGAGACAAGCGCTCCTAATAAACTGGGAAGACTGAACAACAAACGAAAACCCCACCTAACGGAATTTCTTCAAGAGTATTCTAGATGCAGTTAACTTAACGCATAATTTAGTAAAAGTGAAAATGGATATTTAGGCAATTATAAGTATAAAAATTAAGAAATGTATGGCTACCTTAAAGAATACAATATACATATATAAAAACAAAAAGACTTAGGAAAAAACCTAACCTTAGCCTGCATAACTCCTCTCAACTATTATTAAAAAAAAGATAGATTAATTACCTCCCTTGGACCAACTAAACAATGTATTACATCCCCTTAACTAAAACAAAGAAAGAAGAAAAGTTAATAAGATAAATTAATTACCCTCCTTGGATCAGCTAAAATAACAAAAGGCAGACCGGAAACCATGCGGATCGGAAACAAAAACAGGACAGTACATATTTACTAAAAATGCATTAAATAAAAAAATACAAAATTCATATTAGAATAAAATAAAATATACAGAGATAGTATTAAGCTATAGTTAAATAAAAATGAACATCAATATAAACAAGAAATGCGGCCTACTTTTTCCTCAGACAGAAACAACATGGCTGACGAGAGCCTAACATTATTTACGATTTACCATCAACAGGTCCCCTTTATGTTGGGCTTGAAACCGACGGTACCAATGTTTTTTCTGAACTTCTGTATAATTAAATATATATATATATATATATATATATATATATATATATATATATATATATATATATATATATATATAAAGAAGCGTTTAGCATTTATGTGTGTTTGTCTTTGTGTGAGTTCGTCTTAGGTTAGGTAGATGTCTTTAAATTTCGGATAAATGTACTTTATGTGTATGGGGTTGTTCTTAGATACGTTTGGTATCGGAACACTTCCGATAAGTACCGAAAATCGATACTAGAAATTATATCATTAAAGAAGGAACAGTTTGATTTTGACCAGTTAAAAACCTTATATAAACTAATATCACAAGTGCATTTAAGAAGTTTTTGATATGTCCTAAGGTAGTCTATTATTCGGACAATCAAAGATAAAGTATTCCGTGAAAGAAAGAAATAAATATACACTGTGGTTTGAATACTGAAAGAGAAGTTGATTTACGTATTTACATAGAGACAAATACATCGTGTTTACGTTCAGGGGGAAGTCTCTGTTTTACAAGTGTCCGGTGAAAACCGGTGACTCGGTTCCTTATGTAGAATGTTCCGGGTTGATTACCTATCTCCACATAACACCTCCCCCAAGCCACTTTCTCCTTGGAGAATTTTGCTTAATACCGTTTGTTTTTAGATCTGGGGCTCAGTCGTTTAACTTTTCTTTTCACCTTTGTACTTTTTCTCCTCAACACCGTTTGAGGGGGTGGGGCTGGTGGTGAAACTGGTACTCTCTGATCTGGAGTAGAAGATACTACTCTCGGAGTCGGTTTTGCTATGGGTAGAGAAATATTAAAAGAGTCAAACAATACCTCTAAGGGCAGTTCATTATCTTCTGTCGGTTTGTAGTCATCAGTGTGTCGAGGTCTTAGCTGATTAATATGCACGCGACAGTCAAATTTACTACTTCTTACCGAATATAGCATGTGCCCAATTATTTTCATAATCATCCCCTCCTCCTAAAAGATTTTCCCAGTCCTATAGTTCAAGAAGAATAGTTTGTCACCAGGTTTGTAGAACCTTGACGAGTGATTTTCTCTCGTTGCTGTTGTCTTGGTTGCATTTCGTAAAATCCTGTAAAATACGGATCTGATTTTCCGTGCGCATATTAGTTCAGCTGGTGACAAACCGGCATTCGTGTTTTGGTTAGGAGTGATCCTCTATACAGACAAATATTTTCAAGGATCTTCTCATTACTGCTCATGCTTTGGTGTTTTTTTAAAGCTCTTTTGAACGTGTCAACAAATCTCTCTGCAAGGCCGTTTGACCTTGGATGGTATATTACAGTTGTTAAATGTTCAATGGATAGGCCCTTGCAGAATTGTTCAAAGTCTGGTAAATTGGGTGCCGTTGTCACTGACAATAGTTTTAGGTACTCAAAAACGACTGATGACTAATGAATCTATAGTACTAGTCGATGTCGGATGCTTACACTTTAGCACTTCCGGCCATTTTTTGTAAAGCTGTTGACAACCACTAAGTCCATTCAACGGACCTGCATAGTCAATGTGTAACCGCATTCATCGTGCATCCGTCTTTGTCCACGGTTGTATCTGTACAGGTGGTGCCTTTGCTGCTACCTGACACCCTCGACCATTTTTTCGGTGTCACAGTTCATATTAGGCCAATATGTATATCCGCGAATCAAGGCCTTTATTCTGGACATCCCTGGATGATCGCTATGGGATTCTTTTAGCATTCTTTTTTGCAGTGTGCTTGGTATGATGACTGTCTGCATAAAATAAAGTCTGTGAGCAAACCGCAAATGGCAAAATATTTTGTCTTTCTTTGACTTGTCATTTAGCTGCATCTGGTTTTTCGTTCTTACAATGAATTCATCTGTTTCTACTGCCTTATTGATGTCGTCCAGAGTCACTGGTAGCTCTCGAATCGTGTTGCATATCAGTTCGGAGGGTTTTTTTTCTTCTCTTGAATTAGCTATCACTGTGTCTATAGAGGTTCTGAACACTTTTGAATCAATCTGGATAGTCCATCTGCATGTCCGATATTTTTGGATGGAATATACACCATTTTAAAATTATAATTCAATAGAATTAAGCTCCATCGTTGAAGTCTGTTTGCAGTGTGAGTGGGTATGCTTTTTTTAAATCCAAAAATAGTCAGCAAGGGCTTGTGGTACGTCTGCAACGTGAAAATCCTGCCATGAATAAATCTATGGAATTTTCTAATTGCATAAATTATTGCTAAACTTTCTTTTTTTTAATTTCGAACAGTTTCTCTCTGCCGGCAAAAGTGATCTAGAAGCATGAACTATTGGCTTCGTTGATTCGTCTTCCAGTTTATGGAGAAGTACTGCTCCTATACCGTAATCATTTGCATTTGACGCCACAATCAATTCCTTCTGTGGATCGAAGTATACCAGTGCTAAATCAGATATCAGGCATTTCTTAATCTCTTCAAATGCGCTTTAGTACTCTTTTGACCAAATCCACTTTCGTCCTTTTTTTAATAATTCGTTCAATGGTGCTCTCAACTTATGCATTTTGGGGATATAGATAGCATAATATTGTGCTAAACCCCAAAAAGATTGTAACTGGGCAACATTGCTAGGTGCTGGTATCCTCTCAATGGCTTCTGTTCTCTGAGGATCCGGTCTTCTGCCTTGGCTGGCGATGATATTTTATCTGTTTTTAAAAATAATTCCCATTTTTCGGCACTCAATTTGAAACCAAATTCCTCAATTCTTTAGTAAACTGTTCTTATATATTTTCCTGCACATTTCGACTCTTTTGTTTTACTGAACGAAATGTGATTTTTTTTCACAATAAACTGGAATAATTGTTTGAAATTTCGTCTATAAATGAGTGAGGTAATACTTTAAAGCAGTTTTAAATAACTGAAACTGTCACTTAACCATATATTTAAATACTACCGTGTTAGAATTATATATATATATATATATATATATATATATATATATATATATATATATATATATTACATTTTCACCCCAAGCAAGGCACATTGCCACTTTGGTGTAGGGGCTACTATCAGGGACATACGTTACTGGGGTGCTATGTAGGAAGCTGGACAGCAACATGTCGGTTCACGTTACACTTGAACTTCTGCATGTCAGTACAGTTTGGGAAGAAGAGACCTGAAAGGGAATTCCAAATTCTAACGGTTCTGTGAAAGAAACTACTGGAGTAGAAAGCTCTCTTATATCTAGGAATCTCTACTTTGTAAGGCGTGGGATTTAGCTGCTTGTCGGGTTTGTCGGGGGTATTTACGAGGTGGGGGCACAAGTGCTTGCAGTTCTTTAGAGCATTCACCATTAAAATACTTGTATAAAAGGCAGAGGGATGCAACATCAACTAATTAGTGCTAGTTTTGTAAGTAGTGTTTTTATCTCATTACACCAAGTAGCTATGTGAATATATATATATATATATATATATATATATATATATATATATATATATATATATATATATATATATATATGATAACGCCAGGCATGGCTTCTGTTGCTGGGTTCGAATCCATCGAATCTGCACTGATGATTTCCAAAATGATGAAACAATATTGTCTGTAGTTATTTCATCATTATTATAATAAATAAATATGTCAATCCCTTTAGGAAACGCGTTTCTTATCGTTGAGCAACTTTAGTTGAAATATAAGATCGTATGTGCAGATAAAATGATTTGATCACTCTGGCAGATGTTTAAAGATTAAAAAAAATAAATGTATAAATTTCAACCGCGGTTAACGATAGTACTATCTAATAAATATAATTACTATAGGGAATTCGAAAGAGCAATTTGATGCATCTATTGCAGATTAGGTGATTAAAATACTGACTAAATAGTTTTCTAACGAATGATAAAATATGCAAAAATAAAATAATTTTTTTTACATAGTTTAAAAAAATAAAAAATTCCAAGAACTATATATATATATATATATATATATATATATATATATATATATGCATACATGCATACATACATTACAGGAGTGTATATATATATATATATATATATATATATATATATATATATATATATATATATACACACACTTGTAAGTGTGTTTGTGTGTACAGCTCTCCTACAGCACACACACCTGAATTTATCATGACCAAATCTGGCAGGATGGCGGTCCCTCACTTAGGGATGGTGCGCACCATTTTTCAAGGGTAAAGTCAAATGTTAAGATAATATATATATATATATATATATATATATATATATATATATATATACTTTCGCAGTCCACAGCACTGAACCGAACATGACAATACTGACATGATTCTGATAGTGCAAGCTTTTTTCGACGTGACAGTTGGAATCTGATCGGGTATCCACTTAGCTTTATATATATATATATATATATATATATATATATATATATATATATATATATCACATCATAGAAACCCCCTGTAATAATGAATACATATAATCTCAATCAATAAATTACATAACAAAAACACACTCATTTCATTTCTGTTACACACCTATAATTGAATTTGAATAAATTTTAGAAAGATTAACTGCATTCATATCTTTTAAAAACATATGAACGACTATATGACGAATATTAAGATCTCCTTCTCTTTAATAACGCAAGCTCCCCTCCTTTTTTGGTTTTCCAACGTCTTTTTCCGTTTCTGAAATAGAACAGCGTAACACTTTGCACGTGAAACATTTTCAAATATTTGTATTGTGTTTTTCTTAATCTCATTCATCCACAGGAAGTCTCGAAATAAAGACGAAACGTTGATGAACACATAACTGTTTTTTTTTCTTTTTTTATATCTCTATTTTGTCTGAATACTATTTCAATTATTCTCATATATATATGTGTGTGTGTGTGTGTGTGTGTGTGTGTGTGTGTGTGTACTACGTATCAAATTATTAACGAGTGTACATTTTTGTAAATATTTAAGGTAAAGTGAATAAAAATCCATGAAACTCCGAGAAAGTGCTTACGATACTACTCAGCTACTCCAGTCCGAAAATAAAAGTATTTATAGCAGTATTAGCGAAACTATGGCAAAAGATAGGAATATCTGTGGATTTCAGGGTTGAGAAAAAGAAAACAATATGCCCATAACTTTTTTATTGAAATAATATTCAAACATTACATAAACTAGGAAAAATCCTTAAAGCACAATAACTACATAGTAATTTCTACGTTGACATAATTAGTAGAGCATATGCGATCCTTTTTTATGAATTACTTGTAAAATACGTTAGTCCACAGAATTAGTCAAATTTGTGATTTCGTCAACAGTAATTCCTAGCGATACCTCTTGTAGAGCATTCTACAACTAATATTTGCTCTTAAATTGGCGTCCACTTGCATACAGGCGTCGCTTCATGATACTCAAGAGGTTCTCAATTGGGTTCAAATCTGGTGAATTTGCAGGCCACTCCATCTTCCGTCGCATAGAGAAACCCAGTTATTGCAAATACTCTTTGCTTTTCTTTGCTGGATGCGAGGGAGCATTATCCTCCATAGAAATAATGGTTCTTCTGAACGTCAACCTTTGCTTCTTCAGCCATGGTTCAAAGTGCTCCTTCAGAAAAGCTATGTAAGCATTTGACATCATTTTTAAGCCTCCTGGGACTCTCTATGAGCCAACTAAAATACCTCCGATAATTCCATCCTAAATCATTACCCCACCACCACTTTGTGTGCACCTTAAACGCTGATAACGATGTCATCCCTTGCTCCAGCCATCTGAGCCATCAAGAGTGACAAGCACTTCATCCGTGAACAAAATTTTGGAAAACTCCGTTTTCATGTTTTCCTGTGCCCATTTCTAGCGGTTTTGTATGTGATGTTGCTTTAATCGAGGCTTTGTCACGGCTTAACAAACTTTGCCCCTTCTTTCAGAAGGCGACATCGAGTACTTTTTGAAACATTCTTTAATCCGGCTTGGTCAAAGACTTCTCGACTTGTCTGTCCAGTGTTCTTAACAACTTCACGTTTAATTTGAAGTAGAGAACGGCGTGAAACAACTCTAGATTTACCTTTATCAGCTCTCTTACGTTCCTTTGTAGGGTCCTTGACAAAGTTCTTCAAAGTTTGATGGTACCTTCCTAGGGTAGTTTTAACTTTTGCTAGCTGTTCTGTAAAAGGACTCTTTTCAGAACTACTCAATCCACCTTTACAACCCATTTTATTGACGAAACAAACTGCCTCGTTAATAATTTGATACACCTCAAATATCGTAAATTCAGCAATTACGATGGAAAGTTGTTTACATTGCGCGGAACAGTGCGAAAATTACACAGAACTCGCAACTCAACATTGCCAACGTTTCTGAAGCTTTTGATACGAAACTATCGGTAAGTTTCTGAAATTGGTAAAAGCAGTTATCTCGTTAATAATTTGACACGCAGTGTATATATATTATATACATGTATATATATATATATATATATATAGGTATATATATATATATATATATATATATATATAATATATTTATATATCTATATATATAAAAATGTAAAGTTGGTTCGTTCTAAACGAATAAAACCATATTTCCACGCTACCAATTTATTTGAAATTTTCAGACAACCCATTTTTAGAGTCGAGGTATGTTTTTATGTTATTAAAATAAATTTACCTCGCGAATTATTAAAATTAAAATATTAAATAAAATAAATATATTTTTTAACCGTTACTGCGAATCTGTTCTGTTGATAAAACTGAACTTCCGGTTCGATTCATTTCACAGCCACGAATTGACGAAAGATTTCATTTTCTGTTAACTCTATAAGTAAAAAAAAAACAAAAAAAACATATTTCATTTGTTTATCTTCCAAATTTTTTAATTTACACATCTTTTTTTTATTATATAAGGCCAAAAAAAAGTTTGTCGCTTGCTTTTTAAGTTTTTTTTTTGTTGTTTTTCGATAAAGGATTACTCATGCAGAGAGTGATCCGTGCTGAAATAATGTTATTATTTAAAAAGTCATTCTTAACATGGGGAGGGATGGATGTTTTGTACCTATTCTGTACTTTAACCTTACAATTGAATAAATAAATAAAATATCGCAAAACGTTATTTAAACGTAGAAATATGATTTAAAAAATAGCGCGGGTCGCTCTCTGCATTAGCACCATTTTTATTTATTGCGGACTATTATTCTCATCTTTATTAGTTGTTGTTTCACGACTTTTCGGCCAACTATTCCTCTGGCCTTCATGAAAAGAAGTAAGTCCTTTCATAAATGTTCAGTAACTTTTTCCTTTTATTATTCTTAAAGAGTAAAACTTTTCTTATTCATGAAAGGAGTTAAGCCTACGTAAATAAATAAATGTTTTTACACGTGACAAATTATCAATAAATGGTTTAGTTACTTTTTTTAAAATTATTTGTGAAAAGAGTTAACGTAAATAATGTTTGTAAAAGTGAGAAAGGTGACGTCACTCCCATGCTTAATTTCTATACTTATAGGTTTTTGGAATTTTTTTCACTGGATTATTATTGATTGGACACTAATTAAACAGATTATTAAAAAAAATGTAAAAAAGAAATCATTATTTCGACATTTGAAAGTGGTGCTCACTTTTTAGTTACAACGTTCTGATAAATCAGTCACCCATTTTGTAAGCAATAAAAACGCGGTATATCAAACCCATAGAAAGTAAAAATAATGAGTCTCTACCGCATTTGTAAGTCAGAAATATATTTGTTTCCCAAAGAAAAAAAATATAGATTGAACAGGACTTTTTTATTGTTTTTATGAAAATAAAGTTTCGAGTTTTTTAATTATTTTTATTTGTTTTTACTTATTTAGTCAGTTTGTGTTTTTTTTTAATTGTTTTTGTTAAAGGTGAGTTTTTTTTTTTTTTCAGAACTTTTTTTAAAAATGTTTTTAAAGTATTATAAATTTCACTAACATGCTGGAGAAATGTTTAATAATTTGGTATTTTTTTAGATTAGGTACACCTCCACAATTTTCATTTCAATGACGACATTTATAGGTTTCCGAGTATGCTGAACACGCAAATCGCATTGAAATTTTGCGGAAATAAAAAGTTGTATTATGCATTGTATTCTTCGGCGGCCATCTTTTTACGTGCACGCGCGCCATAAACAAATACACACACGTAAAAAAGATGGCCGCAAAAGATTACAATGCATAATACAACTTTTTATATCTTGATAACTACTTATTTCTGTAAAATTTCGATGCAATTTTCGTATTCAGCATAGTCGAAAACCATTTCAAGTCGTCATTTAAAAGAAAATTGAGGAGGTGGACCTAATCTAAAAATTTACCAATAATTTTTAATCCCGTACGCCTCCCGATACATTGTTTCGTCAGCATGAGACCATTTTATATCTCCCGAAAACACTTCCGTATTTAGAAAAAAATAAATAAATAAAAAGTGACCGATTTACCAGAATGTGGTAACTAAAAAGTGAGTACCCCTTTCAAATGTTGAAATGATTTTTTTTTTTAATTTTTTTTCATAATCTGGTTAGTGTTCAATCAATAATAATCCAGTGAAAAAATTTCAAAAAACCTATCAGTATAGAAACTCCACCACGTAAGTAAATAAATAAAAAATGTTACGTGCGCATGCGTTAGCCTTGACAAGGGGGGTACTAAGGGAACGACCATTAAATAATTCTGCGGGTCGCCATGGAATTGAACGCCCAAGGAGTACCAAAATAGTTTCTGAAGAAATTTTTTTTCGAAAAGTGGGTTATCACTTTTCCATGTAAATTTAACTTAAAATGAGCACCCACTTTCTAGCCACCTGAGAGAGGGGGGATTTTTTCCCCATGTTTATTGGCTAAACAGCTTTCGTTTATGCTTACGCATAGCGTAAACGAAGGCTACGGCTGTTAAATGGAAAATAGTCCCAGGGTTCAGGGGTTATTACCATGCAAAAGAAATCAGACAAAAAAAATTTAGCCAAGAAACAGAAAAATGCCCCTCTCTCAGGTGGCCAGAAAGTGGGTGCTCATTCTAAGTTAAATTTAGATTGAAAAGTGATAACCCACTTTTCGAAAAAGTAATTTCATGAATATCATGAAAACTTTTTTTTTGCTACGTAAACGGCTTACAGATTCGTTTTTAGCACACCGAAATCTACAATAAAATATTTCGTTATATATGAACGTGAAACGGGCCTTAAAGTAAAATAATACCGGATTTTTTTTAGCAGATTTACCGTTTAGTTGTATCCTCAAACCAGGTAATCACTAAAAGGGACTTTTAAAAGTCGTCACCTGCATCGAGCAAAAGTTTAAAACCACCGATTATATGCCAGCCTACGTCATGGTAACATATATTGAGTGAGTTCCTAACAGTATTTTGTATAGTTTTTTTAGTTTAAACTCATTTTCCCAAAATTTCCCCAAACTTAACGTGTTCGATACAGTCTGCCGCCATTTGTATTTTTCAGATATACCGATAAACATTGAATGTTTTTGAACCGATTATACATTACATAAAAACACTAAAATCTTATCCAGTTAGGTAGAACACTTACTTTTCTTGCCTTTGATAACATTTATTTGTTATATATTTATTTTTTGACAACTTCTTTGTATCTGTGTTTAGTAATACATACCCTTTTCATTTAATGTAACGTTTAGTCTGCTCGAAAAACAGTGTTTATTGGTGTATTTGAAAGCTACAAATGGTGGTGGACACTGTTGATTACTTTAAGTTAGAGAAAGTGAGTTAAAACTAAAAAAGCTATACAAAATACTGTCAGAAACCTACCGATTATGCCAGCCTATGTCATGGTAACATATATTCGGTGAGTTTCAGACACTGTTTTGTATAGTTTTTAGTTTTCAACTTACTTTCCCAAACTTAACGTATTCAACAGAGTCCGCGACCATTTCTGTTTTTTTAAACATTTTACATTACATAAAAACACTAAACAATTATCCAATTAGGTAGAAACGTAAATTACCTTACCTTTGCTTTCATTTATTTGTTTTTGGACAACTTTTTCGAATCTGTGTATAGTAACCCCCCTCCCCACACCATCAACCAAATATTAATTACTAACTCACATTTTTTAAAACAACAACAAAAAAAACATTTAGCGTTTCAACATTTTTGCTACGTTCGGCTTCATCCACTGATTGTTGGTCAAGTCCAAAACATGAATGATTGACAGAAACTCCCGAGGATCCAGATCAAAATCTGCAAGAGTACCATTTTTTTCAGTTTCGCCTTCTTTTTCACTTTCTGCAGTGGATTGCTGTACTAATATAAGAAACATGCATTTTCTCTTTTATTAAATTTTTCCATTACCCCAAATTGAGCCACTGCAACGCGTGGCAGGGTACAGCTAGTATATATATAATATATATATATATATATATATATATAAAAATATATATATATAATATATATATATATATATATATATATATATATATATATATATATATATATATATTTGTGCGTGGGTGCACTTTATGAATTTATGCAAAAAATTTCTTCATAAGCGACACATATTTCCTTCATTAACAGCACTACGCTTGTTGGCTTAGAGAGTAGAGCACCGGCTGTCATGTTCGGTAGTAACAAATTTTCGGTGTTAGTGTTTTTTGGAGTCATAAGTTAACGTGATAGCTCCACTAGTTACTCTTAAATACGTACATATATAAAATGTTGACGTATTAGTAATGTCCGAAATCAAACAAATTGTTTTTTTATGACATTAACCTTATCGTTTATTGTTCAACATGCTTTACATATTACATCTCATTTTACACGCGTAAAGGTCCAAAGTATTCAGACCTTAATGGAAATTGAATACTTGTTTTATTAACGGACGGACGCAGAGTAAAGTATAATTCACGCTTTGATTTTCATACACTTAGGCAAATATATGAATGTCTAAACCATTCTGATGCAATTCAAATGGAAAAAGACGTGTGTGGATAGATTTGGGGTTAGGTTGATATTGCATTTTATGTACTATTTACTGTAGTTATAAAACCTGGCATTTAATTAATAGATTTCTGCTGAAAATGGAACGCCAAAATAATGATGATGCAGTTGCTTGTCTATTCAAAGACCCGCATTACATAAAAAAAAAATCCGTTTTAGATGTTGGTAGATTGAGCTGTATTCTCCTAACAGCTATATCTACCAACATCTTGTAGCACACGAAACCCCTAACAATTAACTGAGAAATATATTAATAAAAAATATCGCCATTTTAGCCCTCTCACATTGTAATCTTCGCCTCCGCAAGATAGAAGCCCTACTTATTCGCATAAACAAATCGGCAATCGATCAGACTCGATATGAGGAAGAAGGTACGCTTAAATGCTTTTAAACGATTTTAATCGAGTTTTGCAATAAATTCAATGAACGTCTTTTTTACACTCTACACACAGTTCAAACCTCGACCACCAAACGAAAAAGATAGATCTTAAAAGAAACAAACAGGAATTATTTCTGCTGTTTAACGAAACACGCATATATATATATATATATATATATATATATATATATATTTTTTTATATAGTTGGACAAAGGTCTGGCAAAATAAAGACCTGACTTTCACAACTAAATGCTTGGTGTACCGTGCCATCGTCCTCTCGTCACTCTTATATGGTGCAGAAACTTGGCCAGTGTACAAACTGGTAGCCCGCAAGCTCAACACCTATATGATGAGACACCTCCGGCAGATTTTGTCAAGTGGTATGACTTTGTCAGCAACAGGGAGATCCTATCACGCCAACCTCCCAAGCATGTATGACCTGCTCATCCGGAAAAACCTGAGATGGGCCGGGCAAGTAAACAGAATGGAGAACTCCCAACTACCAAAACAGATACTGTTTTCACAACTGGAGGATGGGGTACGAGGCAAAGGCAGACCTAAGCTCAGGTTTCGTGACAACGTCAAACGAAATCTAAAGGACAGGTTGATCCTTACTGGAAGCTGGCAGACCCTCAGTCGCGACCGTGACACGTGGAGAATGATGGTTCACAGGAAGTCGTCTTCGGACACGAAGGACAGCACATGATATATATATATATATATATATATATATATATATATATATATATATATATATATATATATATATATTATATTATATTATATTATATTATATTATATTTCTATCTGGATAAAATTTTGTATGGACATTTGGCAGCGAATAAATTATTGTAGCATTATTTTTGTATTCATTTGCTTCCCCCACTTAAGCTAATTAGACACAAGGTATTTTTTTAATGTGTGGGGTCCAGCTCCCCCCCCCCAAAAAGGGGCACTCTTGCAGTGTCAAAATAAAAAAAACCTAATTGACTTCAAAACGTCCCGACCAGGAAACATTATTGTAGCATCAGTTAAATGCACAGGTATAGATTCATAAAGATTAATAGAGATTGTTATTTACTGCGAAATGAGCACAAATTGAACAATATACGTCATTCAATTTGGCATAAACCAATCATTGTTTGTCAACATTCGATAACTTTTGCTTGTCGGAAACAGATAAAAAGTTATATCCTGGAATTTTACTTGTAAAAATGGAAATTCTTTTAACTTTCTTGGAGTTTTACATTTGGATTTTACCATCACTGGATTTTTATTTTCCACCAGACTATCCATTCATGTGTAATCACCTTTTTCTTCACTATATTCCGTCTGCTTCACTTTTTTGTTTTCAAGTAAGATCTTTGACTTACTTGTTTATTCATCAAATACTTCTACATGCAAAATCCGATCCCGTATTTTTGCTACTTCCTACCCTCTGATGAGAAGGAAAGTATTTCTTCGAAACTCCGCGGATTGAGGACTATCAATTTATCTAGTGTTTCTGTTTCAGATTAAATATGTTTTGAACTCATTTCAAAGTTTTTTTAACACATTTTATTAACTGTTTGCTCATATTATAAGCTCTATTTCCTATTTGGTTTTATCGAGCTTTTACATCTGGCTGAGATATTTTTATAAATAATTATTCTTTAATATTTATAATATACTTTAATTTTACCATCTTGGATCATTTTGGTAAATTTAATTGTAATTTGTATTTTTTATATATATATATATATATATATATATATATATATATATATATATATATATATATATATATATCAAGACAGTTTTTTTTCTCTTGGGCATATATCATTAAGTAAAATAGAGGTTTTTAGTCTATGATTTCCATTTCCGATACTTCCAAACTTTAAAATAACAGTCTTTTACTTCTGCCTGATGTAATGGTCATATTTTGATAAATCCCGGTAGTTTCCAATCCTTCTGGATTCAGTGGCATAGGTATATTAATTTTACTGGTTTTGAACAATTAATACCAATTTTTTTTTATTTATTTTAACAATTTATATAAGTGTTATATAAGTAGCAAAAAATCCAAAATGATTAAAATGTATTTTGATTTATGATTTTTTTTTTATTACATTTTCACCCCAAACAAGGCACATTGCCACTTTGGTGTAGGGGGCTACTATCAGGGGAAAGATATACTGGGGTACTATGTAGGGATTAGGGCAGCGAGATGTTGGTTCACGTTGCACTTGAACTTATGCATGTCAGTACAGTTGGGGAAGCAGTGACCTGGAATGGAATTCCAAAGTCTAGCTGTTCTGGGGAAAAAGCTACTGGAGTAGAAAGATCTTTTACATCTAGGGATCTCTACAGTGTGGGGGTGGGATTTTGCAGCTTGTCGGGTCTGTCGAGGGTGTTCACGTCGTGGGGGCACACGTGCTTGCAGTTCTTCAGAGCATTCACCATTATAATACTTGTAGAACAGGCAGAGGGATGCAACGTTTCGACGATGGGACAGAGGCTGAAGTTTAGATGCTAGTTTAGGGCCTATAAGATTTGCGACTCTCTTTTGAACCCTGTCAAGGAGCGAGAGACTAGTAGCCGATGCACCGGCCCAAATATGACAGCAATACTCCATACATGGGCGAATAGTGGCCTTATAGAGGTACAGGATACTTTCGGGTGATAGAAGTTTTCTAGCACGGTAGATAAATATAAAAATAATATATATATATATATATATGACTACTTCATTTAATCACATAAATTAATATACGAAAGTATAATTTTATGCGCAAACTTTAAGTATTTACTTCAACAGTGCTCAATGCATAGGTAGAGCTAGGTAGTAAGTTATAAAAATATATATGACAATTAAGCTACAAAGAATATTCCGTGTCTCATCTACGCTAGGATTCATCAGGCTTATGCATAAGCCTGACATATCCTAGCGTGGATGAAACGCGGAATATTCTGTGTATTTTAATTGCCATATATATTTTATAACTTACTCCTATATATATATATATATATATATATATATATATATATAACTACTTAATTTACTCACATAAAATTAATATACAAAAGTGTAGATTTATGCGTAAACTTTAATTATTTACTTCAAAAGTGCTCAATACGTTGGTAGAGCTAGTTAGTAAGTAAGTTATAAAATGTATAAGCCTGAAGAATCCTAGAGTGGATGAAACGCGGAATATTCAGTGTAGCTTAATCGCCATATACATTTTATAACTTACTTACTTACTATATATATATATACATATATATATATATATATATATATATATATATATATATATACTGGCGGGTTGGGGGCGCATCCGGCTTTCCCCTAGCGTAAAATACATTTAAATGTGATATTTTAATTTGTTCAGATTTCATATATATTATTATAGTCGTGATTTCAAAAGTAAAATAAAAGTTTGGGTGTCATCAACTAGAATCGAAACCGAAATTGTAACATTCGAAGCTGGTGACGTTACCACTCTACCAACGTTACACGCACATCAACTGATAAAAAATTAAAAATAAACTAAGATGAATGTACAAAATGTATAACGATTTTTCAATTTTTACCCATTTTTGACTCCTCAAAAACTATTTAACCGGCTAAAAATCCATAAAAAAGATCCGTAAAAATTCTAATCCAGTCCTTAAAATGGTTAATTTGCATATCGATTTCTGGAACATTTCAGGAGAAATTAATATTTATTGTTATTTATTTTAGCTATTGTACTATTTCATTTATATATGTGCAATAGTTTCTTCAGTATTTAATTAAAATAGATTACGTTAAAAAATGGATTATTTGAAAATAAATTCATACCTACCATCGCCAGAATTCTTACTGACCGACATAAGCAAGAAAAGAAAAGGAAGAAGATAGCGATTGACCACCAAAGTAGTAATTGAATGGCTCTCGATATCTCTCTTCCTGGATTGCTATCTGTCTATCTTCCCAATCCATGCATCCTCTCTCCCGTTAACGACGCCGTATTTTTTTTTAATTTACATCTTATGTCGTTAGGATGCTAACAAAAGATAATTTTAGAAAAAAGAGCAGGAAGATATGAAATTTATTCTATTTCAAAACTATTAGTTTTTAAATCAACGAAAAAGTACCTGATTTAATTTATACTGTATTATTTATATGGAGGTGTGAAGTGTAATATCGATTTTGTTGTTATGACCGTCTCCCTCGGAATTATCTTCTCTTTTTTAAGGATATGATTCTAATCCTCGGAAATATTGCATTCGCTATTGCAGCGGCCCTGCTTTTTTTTTAACAGCGTCGGACACGGCTCTCAAAAATTGTAGAGCTATGGTAATCTTGAGAAGACAAGTAAAGACGGCAGTTTATCGTTGCTTTCTGTCTTGATTCTGGGGTGTATACAAACCTGAAAATTTCTACGACTCGGTGCGGTACATGCAGCGCCCACCCTTCCCAAATGGTCACCCATTTGGTATTGGCCAGGTTTATCGTTGTTTAACTTCGGTGATCTGGCAAGAATCGATGTGTCAGCGTGATTGTGCCATATATTCCTTAATATTAAAATATGATACCCATGGGTATATTATTCTTGGGTTTTAAATAGCATATTCGTTCGTATGTTTCGCTTAAGTTTAAAATATAATCTTTGTTAAAATGTTATACTAAAGCTGGAAATCTGCCTGTTGAACTCTGTCCCGCTGGTTTACTTTCCAGCTGACTACAATAGTGTCGTTTTCATGTTCAATGTAAACAAGTTCTCTTAAATATCAAATTATACGAAAGTTCCTCTTAAATATCAAATTATACGAAAGTTCCACTACTAACGATTGTTCCAATGACAAAAGCACACATTAACTCTTGTCCTAGAGTGGCCTCCGGGCCTTGATAAGTGGTGACCCCTTTGAAATAAAATGCTACGTTTCATTTTGAGGCACCATTTACGGTGGAATGTCACGCTGCAGTCTTTAATAGCATTTCCGTTTACATGTAGCGCCTAAGTTTGAAATAGCATTTTCGTTGAAATGTCAAGATTGTTAAAAATTACAATTCTATTTCTCTGTTAGGTGTATATTTTAAATAGCATTATGGATATTAAGTAAATTTGAAGTCTAATAGCATTTTAGTTAATATTTTATGCTTAAGTTTAAATTAACGTTTCTATTCATCGGTCACACTTAAGTTACAATTAGCATTTTCGTTTAAAATTGTTTTTTGTTGGTCTGTCGCTTTAGTTAAGAAATAATATATTATCCTTAGGTTTAAAATAGCTTTTTGGTTGGTCTGTCACATTGTTTTAAATAACATTTGCATTTATATGTAATTCTAAAGTGTAAAATTGCTTTTTTCGTTTGTCTGTCACGCTTAATGTATTCCACAACATTTTCGTTAATATATTAGCTTTAGGACTAAATTGACTTTTTCTCTGTTCTGTCATATTTTATGTTTTAGCATTTTTATTAATATGAAATTCTAAAGTGTAAAATTGCTTTTTTCGTTTGTCTGTCACGCTTAATGTATTCCACAACATTTTCGTTAATATATTAGCTTTAGGACTAAATTGACTTTTTCTCTGTTCTGTCACATTTTATGTTTTAGCATTTTTATTAATATGAAATTCTAAAGTGTAAAATTGCTTTTTTCGTTTGTCTGTCACGCTTAATGTATTCCACAACATTTTCGTTAATATATTAGCTTTAGGACTAAATTGACTTTTTCTCTGTTCTGTCACATTTTATGTTTTAGCATTTTTATTAATATGAAATTCTAAAGTGTAAAATTGCTTTTTTCGTTTGTCTGTCAAACTTAATGTTTCAAATGTGATTTTCATTAATATGTCATACTAAAGTTTAAATAGCCTTTTCGTTGGTCTATCACGATTTATTTTGAAACAGAATTTTAATGTCAGATCACATGGACGCGTGTTTCGAACATCCGTTGGCGTTTCAATGAAACCGAATATTGTTTGAGAGTTGTTCTCATACGGATTCTATTTTCAACGTTAGCGTTTGAATGTCAACAAGTTTCCGATCAGTTATGACAGCATATAGCCGAAAGAAAGGAAAATTTGCGGAATATTTCTATAGCAAACTATACATAAATAAATCGGAATCGCTATGGCAAGAAACTCATAAAGTTCTCCTATTTTGGAAAACAATATATATATACACATTAAATTTTTGCACGAGTAATTTTAATCTTCAGGAAAAAATATGACGATTCCAAAATCCACTTATTAGGTTTGCAAGTTCAAAAATATACACATGAATAAGGCCGAAGATTATATCGGCCTAAACTTTTTAAAATTAACAACTAAGATGAAAATTCGTATTATTTGGTTTCATCAGACTACTATTCTCATCTTGATTGTGATTTTTACAACGTTTCGGTTGATGTAACTTCCAACCTTCTTAATTTCGAACTAGGGAATGTTTTTGTTGTTGCTCTTGTACCGTCAGCCATGACTGGATAGAGGTCCAAATGTATCTCCCTCTCGAAAAAAATTCTTCAAAAATAGTATAGCTATAACCATTGTGAATAATTTCCTTTCTCTCCCCCTCCACCTACATACCCATCTATCTACCTAAAATTAAACCAAACTTCTACGACCAAGTTTTTTTCTATAACTGTCCTTCTGCTAAACACGGTGCAAGTGGTTGTTTCCCAGTTGATTACAACAGATACGTTTGTAAATCGAATGTAAAGAAATTCTTGTTGAGCCGCCCTCGTTAATAGTCAAATTTTGCCCAACCAATATCACCTTAGCGAGGTGTTGTTTCACTGCCACTTGATATTCATTAAAGCCTAACACTCGTGTGGTCGTTGAACTTTGATAAATAGTGACACCATAGTAGAAAAAAATTAAATTATTAAAAAGAATCTAATGATTTTCTGGGGGGGGGTACGATCTGCATATTTTTTTCTGTGGTCATGTAACGTTGCACACATTTATACACGGGATTCACACGTTTTATACAGTCTACATCGCAAAGAAGATCAAGACAAAAAAAAGTCAAACTCACTTTTCCATGCAACAGCAACGATACTTATTCCCTTATTCTCCCGCCACGCGTGATTTCTCGTTACATTTGTGACGTCTCTCACGTGATCGTCTTCTCTAACGTGCTCTCTCTTTCTCTTTATAGTTTTTTTCCTTTTACACAAATGTAATTTCATATTTCATATACATTTGCATATGTGCGTCCGCGCTCTGTTACTGTTATAATAAATGCAAATTACTATTCAAAAGACAGCTTTAGCATGTATTATATCACTTAATACAATTAAGCTAAGTATGCGCCCAGTGTCCGTGTATATTATTAGTGAAAATAAGATAATTGTTGGGGTTCGAACACTACAGATTCTTACAATCGACTATTCCTGACGTCACTTCCGGTGACCAGTGGTCTAAACCCAAAACGCAGAGAGAGACAGTCAAAACTTTAATTTGTCCTTCGGTTTAGTGGAGTTTGTGGGAATTGAAACTCCCAGGCTAACTCGATTGTCACCCTTTAACTCGGATAACTAAAGAGTGACACAGCCACGTGACTTCCTGTTTGCCATATTTCTCTCTCTCTCTCTCTCTCTCTCTCTCTCTCTCTCTCTCTCTCTCTCTCTCTCGATCTCTCTCTCTCTCTCTCTCTCTCCGCTGAACTCTCGGCCCGTCAACTTGTAACCTAGAACCGCTTCGGTGGAATAGCCACCCAGCCAGCGCTCCTGACTAACCTGTCAGCCTCTCATTAACCGCAAGTAACGGTACTCCTTTCTCAACGAACTCTTCTTTCATACCATCTATATCCTCATCTTTTCTCATGTATATTTATGTACAAAAAATCTACATTTCTTTCTCTAATACAATCATGGGTGCCCGTCGTTGCTCGGATGTTGGGGGATTGAGCAAAAATAAAGTGGTAGTAGAAAGACAGGCTCGAACCAGTACCGTGAAGGAGGAAAAGAACATGAAAAAAAAACGTGACGTCTTTGCTGTTACGACGACCGCCAAACCGGAAGTGACGTACGTTAGAATTTAGGCTAGACAATCGAAAAAAGGGGATAACTTTCGAAAATATCTGCGAAAAAAGCGACCCCTCCCTATAGAAAATTGCCCAGTTGAGGGTGAAGAAATTAATGTTTTTAGCCAATTTTTCGGATTTTTCGTTTGAAGGGCCAAGTTCAAAACGATACTGATCTTGTAAAAATCCATCGCCTCTGTCGAAAGCTTCAAGCAGACATGCAAAAATGCATACATAGAGTTATATATTTGTAGCTCAAATTTTCGACCCAAACCGATTAAAAAGCTTGCCCTATCTCTGAATACCCTTTATGTAAAATGTCAAATGTTTAGACCAGAAATTGTCTGAGTAATTTGATAGAGACCGCAGTGGTCAATTTTTTTCAATTTGACCCCTATTATGGACGCTTAACCTTTATTGTTTTGGGCTCAAATCAAGATATTAAGTTAGATCCATGTCCAAGGAACCCATATCTAAAATTTCAAGTGTTTAGACCCAAAATTGGCGGAAGAGTTTGGTAGAGTTCTCAAAGGTAAAATCGTTGAACTTTGATGTCTTAACAGCCAAATTTCTGGCCGGAAATGATTCCAAAGATTTTCCCAAATCTCAGTACCCTGTATATCAAATTTCGAGTCTGTAGACTAAAAATTGACAGAGTTATTGTGTAGGGAAATGTACACAGACAAATAGAAAGACAGACAGGCACTTTTACTTTCATAGATATATAGATATATCGGTATGTTTTCGCCATCAATGTGCGACCTTTTGCTTTTCAATCACTCTACCATTCAATTCATTAAACTACACATGAGGACGGGATCGTCTATAACATAAGTAGACAAGTTCCCATTACTCAACTAACATGTTTGTTGTATTTTCTATTTAATATATTATTCATTTCACAGTTTCCGAATCTTCTTGTTATTGTTTCCAACGTTTACACCATAACAATACTTACCAATAACAAATCATTTGTACTATTTGGATTATTTCAGACAAGTTTTCATTTGGAGTTTTATTTTCATAATGTAATTACTCGTGACGTAACAGATAGCACATTATGTAAAATTTAATTCTAAATGACACTCTTGGGGAGATTTAAGGTTTAATCTTCAATGTGGGCGATTCTAAGAATAGAGTTGCTAATTACTTTGGACTTCTAACACGTGTTTGCTAACGGAACAAAGCTTGCTAAACGCGTGGATTAAATATAGACTTCAACTCGAAATTCCGTGCTAATTACCGAGTTCGACAACAAGATTCCTGAGCTTGAAAAGAAACACCTAAACAATGTCGAAACTAACATCGGCTGAAACGTTGTGTAAATAACACTGAAGATTAGAACAGTCGTTCGAATGATCTAAGAATACAAGTAATCAATCGTCAACAGATCGATATACACAATAACAACTCGTGTGAAATTCACCGAACAACACGTTGTTAATATGAGAAGCACGTTGTTTAAATAAAGATAACTCATCAGTAGTATATCATGAATCGTCTACATTATTATTTAGAAAAATGCTGATAAGATTTCATGGAAATGTGAGCCGGAAGTTAATCGCAGATAAGTAATTTTTTTTTCTATCTACTTTCCATCAACTTCCGTCCGACTCGATTTATAAAAACGTCCGCATCATTTATATTATTGCAAGCATAACCAACGCCTAATATACATGGCTTCATTTGTGTCGTTATTGATTTGTCCAGACGTCAGTTTTCAATACAGCCTATCCTTGGAGTGTGGAATTAATTACTTTGTTACAACTAGAAAAAACATTATATAATATACACGAATCTATCTATCTATACTCCTATGGATTCGGTTTTCTTTTGTGTGTATCGATATTCATATTAAAAACCCTCTTTTCTATTTATTTAAAAAGAAAATACAATTTTCTTATATCTTGGTTGTGGAATTGCATTCACTAGCAAACGATATAACTTATTTGCACATTCTTTTAAACATTCATTTTAATTAATTCCCTATTAATTGTTTCGGTTTTTTAATGGGATAATCATTTTTAGTTAACTATTACGTGTATTTATATTCATGCAGATATTCTACATGATTTATACTTGCATACTATTTGCGAAAAATGTTTATAGTAAACACAAAATTGTTTCCATATATATTTATGTATACGTATATATTTTTGTTAAACAAATATATATATATATATATATATGTGTGTGTGTGTGTGTGTGTGTGTGTGTGAACGGTCTGTGTATCTGTCTGTGTGTTTGTCTGTGTGTCTGTCTGTGTACATTTCCCTATGCAATAACTGTCAATTTTTAGTCTACAGACTCGAAATTTGATGTACGCAACGTCGGGCACCGGTGCTATATATATATAATTCGGTTCGAATACTTCAAACGACAGAAATTATTACTCCCTAGAGTGAATGATTGCCAAAAAAAATTAAGCACTTCTGTCGGTATGTATGAATAAAATAATATTTTTTATAAAAATATTATATTAAAATAACTAATAAATATATTATTTTTAACGAAGCAACCTTATCAGCATTTAAACAGCTCTACACGATTAAAAGAGGCGATCCATATACTACATAACAGAGGAGAAATAAAAGTTATATATGACTTTATTATAAATAAATACATATTTAGACCATGGCATTTAGAAGCCACATGCTTCTCACTAGAAGTAGAGAAAGATATCAAAAATAAAAACCAGCTTAACAGCATTTACACTCGAATATATATATATATATATATATATATATATATATATATATATATATATATATATATATATATATATATATATATAACAGCTATTCTGTTTTCAAATTTCCAAAAGAGCTACATTATGAGCAATTGATGATCCCTGTTTTCTATTTAACAATAAGTTAAATTATTGATCACCATTACATAGTGAAATTCTCTTGTATACATGTTGATGCTTTAGTAGAAAACCGGCTTATTCAAGTGCCTATGTGCGATATGTTCAATGTCGTTGGTTTTCTCAAGAACTTAAAGTAAATTTTTTTAATTTTTTTTATTATTTTTTTGGAAAATACCTAGATCTTCTTTGGACTACACACACATGCATATATATATATATATATATATATATAGAGAGAGAGAGAGAGAGAGAGAGAGAGAGATAGAGAGAGAGAGAGAAAGGGAGAAGAGAGAGAATGAGAGCAAGCAAGAGTTTCTTCATGCAATTCTGATTGCAGCCTATCGAATTTTCTCGTTACGTAAGTTTCCGTGTCTCCGGTTGTAATTCGTGGCGTATTGATCTCGAAATTGTTTAATCGTCCAGCTGTAGTGTTTTCGATCTTGACGATGGTCGTCAGGAGTTTGATTGTTTATTTTATGTGTTATAGGCCGTTTCTTTGTGGATTGCGTGTTCAATTGTTTAGGCAGGAGAAGGAAAAATTACAATCCTTCTTTTTTTAAACTTAAACTAATTAAATCATATGCCGCGATAGATGACGGGCGATGACGGAAAATATTGCACACACGCAAACTCAGGATCTGGGCAAAGCCAGATGTTAAATCCGATGGCAGCAGGATTCGACATTCTAGTTTTCACATCTCGGACGGATGTGATGGAAATCTTATCTTGCCTCGACAGAGTTAAAAATTGACTTCGTAACCTAGTGGTGGATGCCCTTTTCTCTTCCCTGCAACCTCTTTCTCACAGAAGAGATGTTGCGAGCCTGTCTTAGCTTTATCGTTATTTTCATGCCAAGTGTTCGTCTGAGCTCCAATCTATAGCCCCCTCTCGCCAAGCATTCACGAAAATCACTCGTCTAGCTGAAAACACTATCAATAATTTCCCCCACTCTTTATCTATACTTAAATCTAAACGTAGATTTTATGAATAAAATGTCTTTCTTAGAACTCTCTTCTGTTTACTTGCTTTCCAGCTGACTACAATATGGTCGTCTTCAAGTGAACAAGTTGATAAGTAATCCAATTTACCAAATTTACACTTTTAACAATTACTATGATAGTGTCCCTTTGGCTACGGTACACACTTTAATACTTATCCTCGAGTGGCTTCTGGGTCTTGATAAGTGGTGATTTTGTGTTAGAAAATAATAAACAAATAATTCGGGGAAAAGTCAAAACTGGTTATCAGCCAATTTTTACAACTACACTAACCTTAATGATTCGGAACTCCCTTGAACTTAATCTATGGATTATTATGTAACAAGCGCGTTCGAGAAAAATAACAATCACCGTGCCAGTACTACAAGAGACCAGTTAATTGATAGAATTAAAGTAGTTTTTGAGCGTTTTCCAAACGAGAACCTAAAATAAAAGCAGCTTGCTCCAGTGTTCCGGGCCAAGATTAAAGCTGCATTATATGCGAATGGCGGTTATTTTGAGTAAAGGCTCTTTTTTACACGGGTTCCACCACTTATCAAGGCCCAGATGCCACTCGAGAACAAAGGTTTAAGGGTATACATTAGTAATTGTGATTTAGCGTAGTAAACATTAGTGGGAATTTTGTAACTTGGATTACTTAGGGGGGCGGTTCAATAAGAACTTGTTCACGTTGGACTTGAAGACAATCAGATTGTAGTCAGCTGGAAAGCAGGCAAATGGAATAGAGTTCCACAGAGGAGCAGTTCTAAGAAATAAGCCCTGTTCATGGTATCTACGTTTAACTCTTCAAAAATAGTTTAATTTCTTTGTCTATTGAATTTCTTTGAAATCAATTAAATCTTAGAAATACAAAGCGCTTTTTCGTTTTTCTGATATAACTGTCAACTCTATTCCGAATACCCTGTATATAGTATATAAAGTAGAACCCCGGTATACGGCATAAAAAATAGTAACAAATAGAGTACAGTATATAATACACACGTATATAACCAAATAATATTATAAATAACACCATAAAGCGAGGAAAATACTGTGACCAAGGGTCGGAAAAACATCGTATTTCACATACCTGAAAAAACCGTATCCTAGGGCTACCGTATCCTAGGCTTCGACTATATATATATATATATATATATATATATATATATATATATATATATATATATATATACTAGCAGGAACACTCGACGTTGCCCAGGATTGAATGATGATCAACGAATATTTCACACTCCTATATTTTTATGTCATCGAAATCTATTAAATCGTCGGGGAGGAAGCTTCACATGCCTCCATGCAGTAACTTAAAAAATATATATTATTCTACATTGCACTTTAGAGAACCTACTGTTTCTTTCATGAAATTATTTTATACAAACTTCTTTACAGTTAACGTAAACAAACATTTAGAAAGACACGTAAATTTTCAAGTCTTATAAAATTCTTTAAATGAAAAAAAAATGAAATTTACGTACGGAGTTTGAACCTACAGACCACGTCATATAAAAAAACACAAAAACACACTATCAACTTACCCACAGTAGAAATTTCACGGTCCGTTATTCTATCATTTTGCTAAGCGACGATGTGGAAAAAAGGCTTTACCGATGATAGATAAATTAAAATAACGGTTTCGATTATAAATTATCGGTAATTATCGGGGGTATTCTGAAACAAAACTTAACTAACATCACTCCCAGACTTATGCACATAAGTCCTGCTAATTTTAAAGAAAATCTGTTAAATCATTTCGGAATCTATAAATAACGAACTCACACGCACACACAGACAAAAGTGCATTTATATAATTGTATATATATACATATATATATATATATATATATATATATATATATATATATATATATATATTAGTTTAAGTTATTAGCCTACATAGTATTTTAATCTATTAATTTAGTTTAGAAAAAACAATGGATGCATAAAAAGTAAAGAGAACGGTATTCATGTTAATGGATATGTTTTTTTTTCTTTTTGCATTGAAAAGTATTTGATAGGGGAAGACAATTAACTGAAGAGACCTTTGGAAAACATCTTGAATTTATCAGCAAATAAGCACCTATGACATTGAAAATGGGCAGACATCTATTCAGAGCATTTCGTCAATTATATTAGTCCTCGCGCGAAAGAGCAGGACACAAAATGTTTTAAATAATAATAATAATAATAATAATAGAATAACAATAACAAAGACTTTCGCTGGCGAGGACTACTATTTACAGTAACTAGTTCCACATTCCTTTTGAAATATTCATCTCTATTTTTCTCGTTATGTACTGAATATTTGTTTATGAAACTTATATGAAATATGTTCCTTATTAAATTTTAAAGATGTTCTATTCTGAAAGAAGTTTTAAAATTTTAATCTAAAAAAGTTATTTTAAAGTTTTTGTTTAAAAGATTCAGATTTTCTCATTATTCAGACCTGTATTACAAAGAAGGGGTTTCAAAAAATGAGTTGTGGTGTGAGGAGAAATACAAACTGAAACAGAGAGAATATTCAGACCTGTAATAATACAAAAAGGGGGTTGCAAAAAATTAGTTGCGGTGTGAGGAGAAATACAAACTGAAATAGAGAAAGGAGAGTTTTAAAATATAATCTTAAAAAGATAAGATACAAGTTAGAAAAGCATTTCATCCAAGGCATGAAAATTGTTAAACAAAATGTTTGGACTATAGGCTTAAAAAAAAAGCTACAAGATTCAATTTGAAATTTATTCATCTTTAAAGTGCACTTTTATAAATTTTACAAAGTAAGGTATAAAAATTAATTTAAATTGAATAAAAAAAATTACCTTGGATTTATTTTATGTAATGTGCATTTTGTTGCAATTTAAAAACATTATCTTTCATCTTGCAATTAATGGTATAGATATAAAATGTTCAATTATTTTTTAAGTGCAACAGAATGTACATTACATAAAATAAATCCGAGGTAATTTTTTATTCAATTTATATTAAATTGTCACCAAAGCTAGTTACAAATAAAAGGCACTAATAGAACCCTTACGCAAAGTACATTTTTTGCTGTATTATCTGTCGGTATAATTCACTGTTTTCTTCCATAAAATAATGAATTTATATAAAATTTCTGTTAGTATGTTTGCTTGTCAATTCCACTTTTTCTTTGAATCTACTAGCCGATCTGGCTCAAATTTTGTATGGACTTAAATTATGATAAGTTGTAGCGAACTACCTATTATGATATCCGTTTGATGCACAATTAGGCATTAATAAACATTAATAATGATTTGATCACCATATACTATATACTATATTTACTCTATAAGCCTTCTCGGAAACTACTTCTGAACTAGCTAAAAATGTGTATTGACCTATGTTATGATAAGGTGCTGCGAACTAAGTATTATAGTATCCGTTTGTTGCACAATTATGTATTAAGAAGAGTTAGTCACTGCAATATAGAAATTTTGTATAAAATACTCATTCTAAGCCAATAAGACATAACTTTAGCCCGACTATAATGGCTAATTGTATAGTCTATATAATATTAAATAACATTTAAAAACACATTATTTTCTCCCGTAAAATAAATAATCAGCTTTATTGTCTTTGGAAATATGAATATTCCTTTTATTGAGTTATTTATGTAAAGTTGTAACAAAATATTATTAGCAACAATATATATTCGCAACCTCCATATTGTTATAAGAATGCTAAGCTTAGCATTATTTAAATCCTTAAAATTCGAATTTCACTATTTATTTAATTTATTAAAATTGCAACAATATATACTACATGACATTAAAATAAACTAAATTCCTAGTGTCGTGTAGTGTAGTGTAGTGTCGTGTAGTGTAGTTTCCTGCAGTGTAGTGTTGTGTAGTGTAATGTAGTGTCGTGTAGTGTAGTGTTGTGTAGTGCCGTGTAGTGTCGTGTCGTGTCGTGTCGTGTAGTGTCGTGTAGTGTAGTGTCGTGTAGTGTAGTATAGTGTCGTGTAGTGTAGTATAGTGTCGTGTAGTGTAGTGTAGTGTCGTGTAGTGTAGTGTAGTGTCATGTAGTGTAGTGTCGTGTAGTGTAGTGTAGTGTCGTGTAGTATAGTGTAGTGTAGTGCAGTGTCGTGTAGTGTAGTGTAGCATGGTGTAGTGTCACTTATGAAGAATGAAACAGAATTCGATTATAGAATGATTTATATTAAAATATCTATGGTTCCCCATCGCCAAACTTTTCACAAAAAATACTTGTCTAGCTGAAAACACTATCAATAATTTCCCCACTCTTTATCTGTGCCTAAAACTAAATGTAGATTCCATGAACAAAGCTTCTTTCTTAGAACTGCACGCCTATGGAACTCTCTTCCGTTTGCCTGATTTCCATCTGACTACAATATAATTGTCTTCAAGTCTAACGTAAACAAGTTCTTGATAAACCGTCCCCCAAGTAATCCAATTTACAAAATTCCCACTACTTATGTTTACTACGCTATAATCACATTGACTAATGTATACCCATTAATCCTTATCCTCGAGTGGCCTCCGGGCCTTGATAAATGGTGATTTCTGTATATAATTTCTTTTTAATCGCGGTACTAGTTATTCTCAGTTAGTATTTTTGACTTGCGTTTCATATATGATAATTGGAAGGTGGTAACGTACATAGAGACGTAGATAAATGTTGTGGGAACTCATTCATATACAGTATATGAACTCTCTTAACTATGATTAATAAGTATAATTATACGAATCAATAGAGTCACTCGCCGTACGCCATATTGACGTTAAGTACTACAAGTCCCGTTCTCTATGTAATCTACCTTTTTGTAAATAGAAATACTTTTTTCTAAACTATATCCCTGGTCGAGTCTGCATTATTGACATTTCTGGACACACAACAATAAGCATATTATAATGCAGATTATAGAATGTACTATGTAGGATTTTAGGAAAACTGTTCTCACAAATATATATATATATATATATATATATATATATATATATATATATATAATTACAATTAGTAAATACCTGCAGACATTAGTGTTTCATCCTTTTCGGGAATCATCAGTGCAGGGTGTCACGATTAACGACGGTTGAAAGATTCGAACACGGCAACGAAGCCGTCTCTAACTCCACTAGCAAGGACCAAATTCATTCAGCCACCGTCAACCGCGAGAAATATCGTTGAAATTTAAACATCTATCTTTAAATGTTTTTAACGTCTGTCAGAGTTATCTAATCATGCGAGCTAAAGTGACCGACTTTATTTCAACTGTCACGTGCTCAACGATAAGAAACGAGTTACTTAAAGGGGCTGACATAATTATTTGCTATAATAATTATTAAATATCTATATAAAGTAGTAACGTTTGTGTGTCTGTGTTTATAACTGCCCTACAGCCCAAAACACTGGACTGATTATGAGTAAACCTGGCCTGATGATAGCCTCCCACCTAGGGATGGTGCACACGATTTGTCAAGGTCAAAGGTAAAGGTCATAGCCTATGTACATATACCCTACACAGCCCAGACCATTGAACCGATCATTACCAAACCTGACATGATGATGATCCCTAACCTAGGGAGGGTGCACATTATTTTTCAAGATCAACGTCAAATGTCCGGACTTTGCTGTACGCGGGTACCTTTGCTAGTATTACATATTTTCTTAAATATTTACTACGAAGAAATAATACATATTTTTAAAAGAAATTTATTATGAATATAAATAGAATGACTTAAGGCTTCTACTAGGTCAGAGGTGACGAAACCTGGTAGATTAAATAAAGCGTCTATCTCACTGAAGGACATTCGTAGCAGATACTCGTCTAGCAACAGCAACTACTAACAATTGCCCTTATATATCAGTACTTAAACCTAAAGGTTAATTCCATGATCAAAGTTATTTTTCTGGAATTACACGTCTGTGGAACACAATACTGCGGGGTTATTTCTCAGCTTACTATAACATGGTCGTTACAAATCTCACGTAAACAGGTTCCTGTTGAACTGATACTAACCTAGTTCGGCCAGTACCGATGATTACGGTGTTGCCACACCGACAAACTGACACTCCTTAACTCTTATCCTCCAGTGGCCGTTGGGTCTTGATAAGCGGTGATCCGCTCTTGTTAAAAATCACGTATCGATTTTGTAAGTTCAACAAGACGAACTTCTCTAAAGAAGGTCGAAGATGTCATCAACCGAAATGTGGGATTTTTTTCAAATATTCTAATCGAACGTTTTGTTGGGAGAAGTGTTGTACTTTTTAAAGTGATTACGTGTAGTTTTACGACCTTGCAACTCGGATTAGGGTTAACTGTAATAGAAATCTTGTTAACTCTCTTAACGAGATCATTTGCAAATAAGTGAAGTTCAACATGCCAAAAAACTAATAAGAGACACATTTTTTATAAACAACGCCTGTCAAGTTAAGATTTTTCAAACTGAAAGCAAAAAGGACTTTTTTCAATTGGACCATATTTTTCATCTTAGTTTTTAACAGCGTGTGTGAGTGACGTCAATGAATGTAGTATTGACGTCGATTGACGATAGAGAGTATGACAGTTCGAACCCTGTCGGCTCTGACACTATAGACGGAGTGCAACCTTCAGGAGATCTTTTCTGTATGTTTTTATTATAAATTTTCCTAGTGTCTGTCTGTGTGTGTGACGCGGTGTATCTCAGCCTTTAGGCAACCCACCCAGGCAAGTAAGGTACCGAAATGAAGCTTATGACCCAGCGGATGTTTTAGTGATATTTATATCCATGTTAGGTGTATGGAATTGGAAAAATGCAAAAAATAACGATTTACTAAACAACGTTTAATTTACAGGATATTTTTCCAGTATTCACCGGAAGTTATTATCTCCCTTAGTAAGTTCGATTTACTCTGTGTGTGACGCTGTTTATCTCAGCCTAGAGGCAACCCACCCAGGCAAGTAATGTACCGAAATGAAGCTTATGAACCAGTGGATGTTTTAGTGATATTTATATCCATGTTTGGTGTGGGGAAATGGGGAAAAAATGCAAGAATTAACGATTTACTAAACAACGTTTTATTTACTGGATATTTCTCCGTTACAACGACTAAAGTTTTCCCAGCTGGGAAAACTTGGGTTCTTGTCTTTCAAATAATGCCAAAAACAGAATCACGCCAGTCAAAATATGTCGCATGTTGATTCATACGGATTTACGTGTTTGCCGTAGGAAGCTTTATGTGAGATTTTTACTAAGTATAGTTATTGCTCATGTATTTTTCTACCCTCATCCACTCATTCTGTATCTTTCTTTATTTTTTCATACTTCAGCACGTGACACTTTCTTTGGGGCAGTTGTTTTAATAGATGCAGTTTGTACTCAAGATAAACTATGGCGCTTAGTGTAATGAATAAACGCTAAGTACTTGTATCGTTTGAAAGCATAGCACGAATGTTTGAAACAGAAAAAAAAACACTGGCTTGTTCTCGTCAACGGAAAACATGGCTTATTGGTTTACACAAACACGAAATCTCATCAACGATATGCTTCTAAAAAATACATACAAAATTAAATAATGCACCCTAAAAATATGCATTCCATAATTTTGGATTTTTTTTTTTCATTTTTTAAGTTGATAAAAAAATTTTTTTAAAAAGAAAACAAATCATAGATTATACATATTTTATCTGATAACAACACGTTCTGTTTTTACTTATAAGTTACCATTCATAAAGGCAAAAAGGCGCTCAAGGATAAATGAAAAATATATATGGAGTACTGTTTCCATATGTGGGCTGGTGCATCTGCTATTAGTCTCTCAATTTTAGACAAGGTTAAAAAAAAAGGTAGTAGCTCTCTACATCAAAGTGGAACTATGCCTTGTTTGGAGTGAAAATACAATAAAAAGATTAAATTGTAATATTTCCATTTCTTAAACTTCTTCGAACGTGATTATTTGCCTTCGATCTTACAAGGGAGGCATTTCGCTTTTGGCAATTATCAAAGTTTTCCTTTTACCTAATACAGCATTATTAGCAATCTGTCCTGTGTCAGTTCCATACTCAGACTGATCTCAAATATCCATTTCCGTCGATATCCGTAACTTTACGCGTCATGTCGTCTGACGTTTCTTTATTTTGCACTTCTTATTTAACGTAACCGTTACATTTTCACTCGGACCCGATGTTGTCTACAAAAGTCTCGCAAAGAAACGAAATTTAATTCAGCATTATTTTTTTTTTACTTGAAATAAAACATTTATTCAGTGTACTTTCCAAAGTACGCCTGTGTGTTAATTTTACAATTTTCTGTTCGCTATATGGTTAAGAAAACTTTGCCCTGTCGAACATGTACTCCCCTCCCATGTCAACACATCTACTCAAGTCCAATCGCCGCCACGAAGGGGTTTCTAAATCTCTCTCGTCGCCACGTGCTTTGCCTATCTGTCGCTGTCCAGCTGGTTCTAAATCTCTCTCCGTTCTTCTTTTCTTTCTCTTAGATTCCTGTGGCAACAACTCGGCTTGGTCGTTTGCATACGTGAGATGACGCTGCTAATTCTTTTAAAGTTTCTTTCCTAGAACACGACTGCCTGTGTAACTTTGTACCGCACGTCTGCTTTCCAGCTAACTACAACATGGTCATTTTCAAGTCATATATTAAAAAAATGGTCTTGTTGTCTTTTTCTTTTTTAATATTTATACAGTTGTCTCACTGATCACCTTACATGCATTATCCCTTATCCTCGAAAGGATTCTAGGCCTCGCTAGGTGGTAACTCTCTTTTAAGAATAAACTTTGTGTTACTTTGCCTGTACTTAGTTAGACCTTTTGTCAAGATTACTTGCAATAAACCTTATCCCTGAGTGGCTTCCGGGTCTTGATAAGTGGTGATCACTGTGTAAAAAAAAGAAGATTAATATTAGCTGCACGTAACAATATGACTTGTCAGTTGTAATTCAAAAGAATATTATGAGATGATTGAAACTGATGAATATAATAGCCAAAAATAGATGACTTATTTATTATTATAATAGTTTATGATAAATATCTCTATACATTGTTTTTGAAGACAAGCACTTTGTAGTCTTCGGAGAGACATACTCGTGGTATCAATTATACAACGCAAATAAATTTAAATCATATATATTAATTTATACTAGATTTATTCTTTCGGTGTAATGCCGAGTGAGAAATTATGAAATCGTGAGATGTCTAATAAAAAGATAAGGGCGCCACTAACAACCACATCCAATCCTCTTCTGGATTTCATGTCTCAATTTAAAGAATTAATAGACGTTCTTAATAAAACTCAATATATTTATTAAGTCATATGATCGTATTTTTACGAAAATCTTTATGTTTCCCGCCTCTATAAACTGGCATAATATATTTAATTTAGTACTAGCGAGACGCATATCCTGGCATTTCCCGGAGAAAATATAGGAACCGCCTTAAACACTGTATGTATTTTGGACGGTGCTGTTTGAGATTTAATTTACTGTTGTGTATGTAATCACTAAAACCGAGTTACTTATTCATATACACACATATGCCTACACTTATTCATATACACACATATGCCTACACGTCTTCGTATGTTCATATTCCCACAGATACTTACACTTATTTGTATATTAATATTCCCACACATACCTACACTTATTTGTATATTCATATTCACACATATACCTACACTTATTTGTATATTCATATTCCCACACATACCTACACTTATTTGTATATTCATATTCACACATATACCTACACTTGTTCGTATATTCATATTCCCACACATACCTACACTTATTTGTATATTCATATTCACACATATACCTACACTTGTTCATATATTCATATTAACGCACTCCAATTCGTTTACTCTTCTGTTCTTTTCTCTAAAATGAAGAATTAAATACAGAATGTAGAACAGAACTAAATAGCAAAAGCGACAAAATTAAAGTTAGAGATAAATTTTGCTTTAGTAAACACAGATCAATATATTACTAATACATTTAAAAACAGTATGAAACTTTTGTTTATTAGCCAATTAATTTAAAAGGCGAAAGGCACTTTAGTTAATATTTGAGATGAATCACTTATATTTATAATAATTTAGACTACCCGTGACCAGCTGTTATAGTAGCTATGGAATTAATGTATGGGCGAGACACTTGTGACGTAAAGAAAATAATTTTTGTGACATAACAGAAACATTTCTATGAAAGTATATTAAAAATGAAAAATAAAATATAGATAGATTTCTATGAATCGTTCTGTTTATAATTGTTTATTTTTTTAAAAAAACTTACAGCCATTGAATTATAAGTGGTTTGCCATACTTATAGGTAAATCTACACTATTCAAATTTTGATATATCGTTTAATTAAAACGCGAAAAAAAAACAATTGGGACGTTGAAAACGTACACAGTAAAACAATACGTTGTAAAATGCTCTTGTGGTTGCCAAAGGTTAAAGTAGATTTATTTGTAAGAAAATTGCATTAAAATAATTAAAACGTAATAAAGAAATGAACGATGTAAAAAAAATGCAGAAAGTATTAACAATTATTTAGATAATTTAAACGCGAAAAAAATAAACAATTGGGAGATTGAAAACGTACACAGTACAACAATACGTTGTCAACGGATCAAAGTTGATTTATTTGTAAGAAAATTGCGACAGTATACTTATAATACAAAATAGTTGCAACACATCCTCACCCTGCCCATATTAAATTATAATTTCTAAATAATAACGTTAATATTTCAGTGCGCAGGTCAAATTCTGCAAACATAGCGATTTGTGTTTATTTGTTTGCGTTGTTATGGGTTTATGTTTATGTACGCATGCGCAACCGGAAGTAGTAAACCGGATGTTGGGTTACAACACTCGTTACAAAGTCATTTGAGTTTTATAATTATATAGATATCAATGTCCCATAAAAATATTTTCGAAGTGCTATTAAAAAAAGTAATTAAAGCAGTGAATCCACTGTAGTTGATCCCGGCTATTTCATACACAATTCAACCATTTGAATGTTTTGTTAAAAGTAAAAGAAAACTTAAAACGCAAAGAGAATTAAATCTGATAAATATATAAAATCGTTTCAAAGTCATTTGTAAATAATCAAGTATTAAAGATGTAAAGTTTTCTTTTTAAATGTTTACAGCTAATAATTTTAGAGATTAGAACAATATTAACTTTATATTTAGATATAGTTTTAAAACACTTTATTTTAATAATTGAATTTCAAAACGATACCGTTATCTATTTATATATAAAACGCACCTCTATGTCTGCGAGTTCGTTCCCTATGGATTCTAAAACGACTATGTCGATTTTTTAAAAACATTCCACGCATATGTACTTTATGTGACTAGGAGTTCTAATGTTTTTTTATTGGAATGCCTCCGATAAGTATCAAAAATCGATTATCAAAAAAATACAATTAAAGAACGAACGGTCCGATTTTACTAACACTACTAATACAAGGAAGGCCTAGCGTGTAAAATCAGCAGTAGGTTCTTGATAAAAAAGGGGCACGTTTGAAATGACTGTATTCGTTTAGAGCACAATTGAACCATGATATTTAATCTTTGCATTTTAAACTTTAATGCAAGCCATTTTATGAAAATGATTTTATAAAATCAACCGTAGATGCTCTTCAGTGGAATGTTGACTCTAAAATGAAATTATGTAAAGCTGAAAGGAATTATTTGAATGACCTTGCGCCGGACTAGAACGATCGGAACATCAGATATCTAGAAAAGTAATAAACATGAATTGTGAACTAAATACATAATTCTCGGAATAGTACAATATCGGCAAAGTACACCAGGGCAATGTGAACCGGCTATATAAATACAATAAGTAATGAAAACACATAAGCTATAATATATACTAGCATGGATGCCCGGCGTTGCCCAGGTATTTGGGGGGGGGTTTGACCAAAAAATAAAGTGGTACTAGACAGGCAGGATCGAACCCGTACTGCGGAGGAGGAAAAGAATGTGAAAAAAAAACGTGACGTCTTTACCGTTGGGCTTATTGCCAAACTGGAAGTGTCGAAAGTTAAAATTAAGGCTAGTCAATCGAAAAGAGGGAATGACTTTTGAAAATATTGACGAAAAAAGCGACCCGGCCTTGTAGAAAAGTGTCCAGTTTAGGATGAAGAAATTAATGATTTTAGCCAATTTTTCGATATTAGTCATCCGAAGGGTCGACTTCAAAACAATACCGATCTTGTGAAAATCTGTCTACCATGTTGAAAGTTTTAGGCAGACATACATACATACATACATAAATACGTGATGATTGCAACGTCTTGTCAGACGAGTGCCACTCCCTCAGACACTTAAAGTCTATGAGCCCTAAAATGACTTTTTTGTGGTACCGGCGAATTCACACACTCAAGCAGACATGACACTGAAGACCGTCATTGCTATATATACATATATATACGTACACGCATACGCACACACATACACATACATATATCCATAAACATAACACATATAATACATATACATACACACATGCATACGTACACTAATACATACGCATATATACACACATATACAAATACAAGCACACATATACATACATATACACATACAAATACGTACACATATATGCACATATACATACACATACATTCAAATACATATACATATACATATATATCTATGCATTTATACACAAACATACACATATGCATAGACACACATACATATACATATACACAAACATATATATACATATATATACAAAGACACACTAACATATATACATATATATATATACACATACACATAGATATATATATACATATACATACACAAGTACATATATAAACATAGGTACACATATACGTACATACGCACACAGATACATATAATGATGGCAGATCAATTATTACATGCTTCCAGCATTTCAAGCCTAGACGCGTCATAGCTTTTCCATTGCTATAGGACTATTTTTATAGACAAGTGCTTGAGGGAGTATCTATACAAAGATGATATTACAGAGATTTAGCTTTGTACGACAGCTAAATCTCTTTCTCGGTTCAAAATGCTGAGGTCCAGCAACAAGCAAGAGCAAGATAGCCAGCAACAAGTTAAACTGCAGCCCAGCTTAATGCGGGTACTGGTCTCCCGCCTTATGGTTTTTTTTATATCAGAGATTTGTTCACCTAGAGGAGTTACCTTCATCACGGCTTACGGGAACCCTCTCCACCCCACATACACATGGAAATAAACACATGCATGCACACATACATGCATACACACAGAATGCGTGCAAACATACATATGCATGTACACACACATGCACACATACACACATAGAGGCACACATTATAAGCATGTACTTACACACACGTACACATGCACATACATGTAAAATACACATGAAGGAGCGTTCCAAAAGTCATATATCCTCAATGATCAGGATGAAGGTGATGGGTATAATTCAATGAGTTTGACAAAAAAAAATCCAAAACAAACTAAATATACATAGAATCAGACGAAAAATCCAAATGAACAGAGCAGCGTTTCAAACGGCTGGTGTTTTTTTTTTTTTAATAAAATGTTTGTACACCAAAAACTCGCGTCCCGAAGGCAGACAATGATGACGAACTTCACACATTATTTACAACTAAATATACATAGAATCATACGAAAAAACCAAATGAACAGAACCGCGTTTCAAACGGCTGGAGTTTTTCTTTTTTTATATACATACATACATACCTATACATACATTTAAATAGTCAGGTGAGATTTATGTTACAGATTTCTTCTAGACTGTCTGTCAGTCAGTCCGTTTGTCTGCTTCACTTCTCATTAAAATCTACTCGGCCTATCTGGCTTAAATTTTGTATGGACTTATTTTATGGAACGGTGCAGCCAAATAAGTTATAAGAGTATCCGTTTGATGCACAGTTAGGAATTAGTATTTAATGCAAAAACAAAGACAAATTAAGAAATAACTCATTTTAATCAACAGCCATAACGTTAGCCTGTCTTTACCGGACTTAAAATCAAGTAAAAACATGTTATAAGTACGATCCATGACTAAGCCTGTACTAGAGTATTGCGCAACTGTACTAACTTCAAGATATTCTGATGACGAATGGACTATAATTCTATCCGAAATATCTTTACATCGTATGGTTATATATAATCAGGTTTTTATTATGAAGCTTAGTTCTGTCACCAGATAATTAGGTATTTAATAAAAGGATAGAAATATGTCCAGTTTGTAAACACGTAGTTTTTTTTTTTCGTCACAATACTTGAGGAGAATTAAACGAGGTACGTTGCATAATATGACGTTCATGAGATATGCTCAGTCTACGTTTTGTACTCGGCGTTGCAAAGATCATGTGACATTCTCCTAAAATACATGTAGCCAAATTTTGGACGTGAAAATATTCCGATAAAAAATATATAAAGGAAACGCTTATAAACTGTTATAGAAATATCTTATCGATAAACTGCATTTTAATAACACGAGAGACTCGAAAGAATCTGATATAAGAATTACTAGTGCTTTTGCTAAGACAAACCATTCATTCATCAATGGCTAATTTTTTGCGACTTGTTATCCTTGTCTTCATAGTTGCTGTTGTTTCACCACGTTTCAGCCAACTAATCCCCCTGGCCTTCTTCAGGTGATTTACTGCAATGGGATAGAAAGGCTGATTGAGAAAACTGCAAAATGCTATATAATTTTGGATTAAATGATTAAAATCATTTTTGGAGATTTTGGTTTTTAAGACAATTATTTATAGAAGAGAACTTAGAGATTTTCTATGTTTTTTCTTTTCATTTTTAATTAATGCCACCGACAAAATGAGGAGGAATGTGATCAAGTTTCTCTATTCAAATCAAATTGAATTTTATTTAATTTGATTCTTTACTTAGAATGGGCGATGAGAAAAAGGATAATGACGTGAACTAACGACGTGGACTGACGGCCTGGGTGTACAAAGTTCAAAATAAATGTTTGAATTTCAAATCAAACGATTTTTTTAATTCTATGTAAGACAAAGAATACATTTGAAATATTATAACTCCTCATCCTATAGGATTTTGATGTCTACCATCTCTTCAAAGGGGAAAATATTAGCGAATAGTTATAATGGTTTACACCATATTTGCTAAAGTCAGTGAGACATGAAAAATCACAATTAATGTGATTTTCTATGTACTACTGACTTTAGCAAATAAGGTGTAAACCATTATATTATTTGCTAATATTTTCTTCTCTGAAGAGATGGTGGACATCGAAATCCTATAGGATAAGGAGTTATAATATTTCAAACGTGTTCTTTGTCTTACATAGAATAATAAAAATCTTTTGATTTGAAATTTAAACATATCACGTCATAAATTTTTAAATTCATTGAATGACTAAAATTTGATTTATTTGCTCTATCTTGTATATCGAGCAATTCTTATTTAGGTGGGATAATACTTATAGAATATTACTGCCAGTAATATTCTATAAGTATTATTATCGCAGGTTTCCTTACCAACTGATTGTTAGAGAATTTTATTCTGAAGTATATATATATATGCGTGTGTGTGTGTGTGTGTGTAACGACCTCCCACCTTGGCAAAATTAAATATATGAGCATATACTCTTAAAAGCTACCGTTGTCTACACATGGACACTTGGACAATGGGTTGCGTGTCTTCATTGGCCGCGTCATGACGAAACCATTTCTGCCCTGTGCTTTCTTCCTTTAATTTTGCACGTATCTCTCGACATCGCTTTTCACATGAATTTGAAAACGAGGCTGATTGATCGTAAAGATAGTGACGAATTCGTAGCTGATGGCTTCGGTGGATTTTCAATACTTATATGAGTGTTTTGTAAATAAATATTCGAATGTTATCGATTTGCTTGAAGTAATAGAACAGGAAATCAAAATCACTGGCAGGATATTAAGCTTTCAGGCCAGAGGAGCCAATGCAATCTAAATTAAATAGAAATATCCTTGTTTATTTTTCTGCTTTCTATTATGTCAAACGTTGTATTTCATTTCTATAACAATACGCACTTTTGATCAAAGTTAAATATACTGATCCATGTACGCTCTATGTACGCTATAAAATGAAATCTCTGAATATATTCCGTAATGAGTGGCATGTCTATGAAATGCCAGAAGAAACTCATAAACTGCATACATATATCTATAATATAAAGCTGAATATGTGTGTGTGTGTCTGGTCACGAATAGGCTCCTATATGGTTGACTATTTTAAAAACTGATTACATATAATGATAGAAGATGTATCGAGACACAGGAATTGGTATGTTTGATCTGGCAGAACGGTAGTTCATTAAAATCGAGGGATCTGTGTTCGCACTTGGTCCACAAAGTATGGAAATAAAAAATTTAAAAAAAACGTTTACAAGTGTTTTTTTATATAGATGTAGATAAGAATACTTTGATAAGTATGTTTTAACTTAAATAGGGATGGTATAATTAAATTTTGGGGTCTGCGTTCGCGCCTGGCCTCCATAGAATGGAAATCGGCACAAACTTTAATAAAGACCTTTCATATCTATCTGCATAAGTATATTTTGATAAGTATGTTTCAGTTTGAAGAAATATGGTATAATACAATTATGCGGGTGTTCGTTCGCGCCTGACCTCCATAGAATGGAAATATGTCACAAAGTTTAACAAGGTTTTTTAATATAGATCCACAGAATATTGTGATAAGTGTTTCAGTGTGAACAGGTATTGTTTAATAAATTATGGGGTTTATCTATTTTATTTTTACTTTCATCATATTTTGCTTTGGTTTTGATACCCTCAGATTCCAAGCTATCTCTTTACAACCCTTCCCTTACATAACCTATCATACTTTCATAAATCAGAGTCCATTTTCTGTAGGCTGTTTATGAATCCAATCAACGACGGATACTTTTGCTAGTATATATATATATATATATATATATATATATATATATATATATATATATATATAAAACATTAATAGTTTTATATATTTTAATTTCATTCCGAAAAATATAATTTTTTAAAACAAAAAAATAATTGTTTTAACAAAAAATACAATTCAAATACTTTCAATTGTATTCTTTCAATTGTATTCTTTGAAGTGTATTCTTTCAATTGTATTCTTCGTTCAAATAATATTTTTTTAGTTTTGAAAAATTATATGTTTCTGAATTAAATTAAAATATAAAAAGCAATGAATTTATTTTGCTCTATCTAATATATTGAGCAATCCTTAATTTGCTGGAGTTTTCTTATAGAGAAATCTTGCCCCCCAAAAAACATTTTATAAGACTTGATACCACAAGACTCAATTATCTGTGATCAAATTCATCTCATTATTCTGGCACATATACATAGTCATCCACATACAGTACTGTTTCGCAGCTCATCAGTGCGGCTAGACAGGCAACTTCCTGAAGCCAGGGTTGAAACCCGACCGTCTGTACAAAAGTCAAGGCTCCTAACCACTACGCTATCGCCGGCTGCTGTGTGAGTCATGAGTTTAACGATGTTTTGACATCGTCCGAAATACCTATGCTCGGTTTGTTTACACAAAGAGCATCGTTTTATACGCTAATGGTAATTCGTGTATCACTTCTCAATATGCTCAACTCAAGATGAGGAGAATTATAGTCATCCACATACAATACTGTTTAGCTCTTTCATTGCTAATCAGTGCGGCTAGAGAGGCAACTACCTCAAGCCAGGATTGAAACTCGACTGTCTGTACGACAGTCAAGGCTCCTATATATATATATATATATATATATATATAGAGAGAGAGAGAGAGAGAGAGAGAGAGAGAAAGAGAGAGAGAGAGAGAGAGAGATGTTATGCTTATTTAATTATGTTTCACCTTTTACTGTTACCAATCAATTTAATTTATGAAGCTCAATTTTACTACAGACTATATACAAATAAATGACATAAGGTCTATAATTTAGATTTCTAGATGTTGTCCATCTTACCGTTTATTTTTAAAGTATTTTAAAATGTTCAATTCTTGACAGCACATGTTTCGTAACACAGAATCATTCATATAATTCTTATGTCATTTTTTAAATTTATTCTGCCATTAACTCATCAGAAGAAAAGTAACTCATGAAATTTAAAAGAAAATAAAGGAATACAGCTGTGATTACAAAATCCTAAAAGTGGAAGTGAAGTTTCAATTCTGTTTTATTTTAGTTACGCCATCTTTGAATTTTAATGTAGAGTCATCAACGCTAAATCTACGTATTAATAAATTGTAATTATCTTGATATAATTTACATAAAAACTATCTTATTTAATATTTTATTAATTTATTATTTATATTGAGTCTATATTTATATTATAAATAATATTAATAACGGTCAAATTTAGAATGTCTGTACTCATGTTTATTTAAAGGAAACTAATCATCAAATTTATTGAACTGCGTGCGATAATTATCGTTGATTAGATAGATTTAAATATTGTTTAACTACAGCCTTCATTACTGCATGAATAATTATTTTATTATATATATGTTTAAACAGAGTTTAATTATTGCCATTTAGTTAGGTTTAATTAAACATTTATTTACATTAATATGAGGTCCTGGATATGACCTTAAACTATATCCAGTGGTGAGGCCTCAGCTTGCGGTATTTGGGAGTGTGGAGCCACCCTTCAATTACCATTGCTCCCAGGTCCGCTCTGGCCCGAAGTGGTAGTACCTGTTAGGGTCCCAACTATGGGTTAAATAGAAACCGACTTGAAAACAACAAATATATTCTATTAAAAATCTTTCTTCAAAATCTTTGGATTCGGCATAAAATAACCTGAAAAGGGTTGATATGCCGTAAAACAAAAACAACTAAACCAACCAAACTAAACATTAATATGTGAGATTTCTTATTTTATTCCAATGTATTTGTTTATTTTCTCCGTCAAAGGGAGAAAATTACTTTCAGTAGTATACTGAGTAGTCTTCCATTTAATAATCTAATTTTATTTTTTAGAATTTATGAGTTTTTACTTTACTAATTAAATGTTATTATTTACTAATTTTGTAGCTTTATTTTATTTATTTAATTTTTAATTTTTTAATCATTTATTGATTATATTATTTTATTAAAACTTTGATATTTTAAAACAATTTTCTATATACAAAAAAAAATCAGTAATCAATTTCATGCATTGCTATTACAGCTTTGCATATTATATTCACTTCAATCATTACCTGACACATTTCTTAGATTTACTTAAAATAAATATGTTTCTCAAATTAAATCTATTGAACTCAAATTTCTGCCTCAATTTCCTGTACTAAAAATCTTTAAATTATGTTTAATAAATTTATTTATTTATTTAAATTTGTTTCATGAATGTATACCGTTATAATAAAATATTCAATATAATTCAAGCTATATTTTTATATTAGGTATTAATTTCCTGTGTATATAAGTAAAGTTTGGGTACAGTTCTCCCCCTTTGGTTCAATGATAGAACTCTCGTCCTTTGCTTTAATGATAGAACTTTCCTCCTTTGGTTCAATCATACAACTATCCTGCTTTGCTTCAATGATAGAACTCGCCGCCTTTGGTTGAATGATAGAACGATCCTCCTTTGCTTAAATGATAGAACTATCCTCCTTTGGTTCAATCATAAAACTATCCTGCTTTGATTCAATGATATAACTCTCCTCTTTTTGTTCAATGATAGAACTCATCTTCTTTGGTTCAATGATAAACCTAGTGCCTAAGAAATGTTCTACAAATGACGATATAACCATATTCATTATAATAAATTGCACTACGGTTTCCCCGCTCATTAGCGAATATTCTATTATATAAAATAAAGAAAATATAATTTCAAGTATTTAATAATAAAATAAAGAATAAACTGTTAATGTATCAGAGAAAAAGATTTTTAATAATATAATCTATTATTTTTAGAACTGATATAATCTCGTTAATAGATTGACACCGAACCTTCATTATATTATGGATACATGAACAGAACATTGCTTGTGATTGTCCTGATTAATTAACCACATTTTAAGTAAGTTCTGGTCGAAATCCTATGACGTCATGACATAAAGTTTTTTTGTTTTTTTTTCTGATATCAAATAAGTGACGATTATTCTTCGCCATTAGGTTAAGACGATTTTCACTCCTGAAAAACTAATTAACATGCTACGTTGCTGAGAGACGTAACTAGGCACCGGTCAAAGTATCATTCCCTATTTTAAGATAGTTAAAAGATAAAAAAATGAAATGAATATTAAGTTAAAGGGAACATTTTCTTTTATTCCTTTTGAGAAGAGTTCATCAACATCGTGTTTTTGGAGTATATGCAGCTTGTAAAAAAAAATGAGTATAAGCATCTTGCAAATGAGTTTTTTTTTTTTTTGTTGGTTGATCTATCTGCTCCGGAAACTTGAAAATATCCTGTTATTTCGTTTGTCATCCTTTACTGTGAAATAGCATTTTCCTTCAGCTATCATCGATAAATTTGAACTAGCATTTTTGCTTGTCTGTCGTGTTTTAATAAAAAATATTTTCGTTTCTCTTTTGTGTTTACATTTTCAATAACATTTTCCTAACTTTGTCGTATATAAATGTAAATTTCTTTGTCTGTCGTGTTAACATTGAAAATATCATTTTTATTTGTCTGTCATGTTTCAATTTTACATAGCATTTTCGTATGTCTTTCATGCATAAATATAAAATAATATTTGATTTGATTTGTCACGCTTAAGGTTGAAATAGCATTTTACTTATTTTTCAATATTCGGTTTTAAATAGCATAGTCTTTGGTCTGTCGTCCTTCCGTTTGTTAATTTGGTTTGTCGTACTTAAGTTTGAAATTGGTATGCCGTACTTGCATTTGAAATTTGTATGCCGTACTTAAATTTAAAATTGGTATGCCGTACTTAAATTTGAAATTGGTATGTCGTACTTAAATTTGAAATTGGTATGTCGTACATGAATTTGAAATTGGTACGTCGTACTTAAATTTGAAATTGCATTCTTATTCCAATTATCAAGCTTAAGTTTCAATCGCATTTCTTTTGTCGGTTAAACTTAAGTGTGATATGCATGTTATTTTATTACATGTGAATAAAGATAGTATTTTATTTTGTTTGCTATGCTTAAATTTGAAAATTATTTTTGCCTGTCACGTTTATGTTTTAAAAGGATTGTGATCGATTAATCTTAACTTTGAAATAGAGTTTTCTTTTTATGTTATTCGCATTCTCCGGCATACTGTTCTCAATTACTTGTTGCATAGCGAATAAAGAACTTGGTGAAATTCATCTGTAAGTGAAGCTTTTGTGGAGGTTGAAAGTTATAATCTCAGTGCGGGCGACATTCAATAAGCAATTGCTAATTACTTAGGACTACCCAGAAATGTCTACCAAAACGAGAGCATGCTACCCCCAGTGCTTAAATAAAGTGTTCCGTTCGGGTATCTCCGAATTCGACAGAAACACTCTCGAGTTTGACAAGATATGCCTGAGGAAACTCGGAGGTTACATCGACTGAAACGCTGTGAAATTAACATTAAAAAAAAGAACAGCATTCCAGAGAATCTAAATAGTACGAAAAATCAATTCTCATTACAAAAGATCAGAACAAAAATTTTTCATTCGGTTTGTTGAAAATATCACCTTATAATGCTGAGATTAGAAATAAAATCTGCATTAAAACCGTCTTCGAAATCTAGTAGGCGAGGACCTTTTCCCCTCCATCCTTCCTTGTTATAAAATTTTAGCGTTTCTGCCTCTCTATTTTTTCTTACTGAATAGACGTTGCGAATGTGTCTCTGTTTTGTCGTTACTTTTATGATAGATGCTCGGCTGAGCTCCAATCTATAGCCTCTTGTCAAAAGTTTGCAACAAATACTTGTGTAGCTACAGCAACCTAAACCTGCCCCTCAGTGTGAAAAAACTGAACAAAAATTTAATGAGCAGAGTTTTAACTGCCTGTATGTGGAACAAAATATTGTGGGTCTGCTTCTCGACTGACTATAACATAGTCATTTTAACATCCATTTTAAATAAGTTCCTGGCGAGCCATTCTCTTAAATAAAAAAACTTCTCCCAAGAGCCACCATTACTAATCATGTGGTCTCACCATTTTCCTAATACTTATTAACTCTTATCCCAAAGCCTTGATAAGCAGTGATGTCCCGAGTAAAAGAAAAAAAAAAAAAAGACAGAACAAAATCTGTTATGCAATTAACTATTAAATCTAATTTCTATCCAATTCTCGCAGACTGAATGGGCGCCATTTTTGTGCGCCCTTGTTTTCAAAACAAAGAATGTTCTTATGTCGACTGCTTTCCTTTTAAAAAGGAAATATTTGAATCGCCTTGGTGATTATCATGTTGTACGAACGCTTATTCTTGTCTCGTTAAATGTTCGTGATGACCTTCGAACTCCCGGCCTGTCTGTCTACCATAAGTTTAAAACGCTCGGACCTTTGTACAGTAAAGTCGACTAAACGCCTACAGAGAAAAAAAAACATGAAATTCGCAGCGTAGATTTTGATACTTATACATATTTAGAGAAAATGAAAACCCAGTGCAATAAATATACAAAACGTTTCAGTAATATGAAAGTAATAGCTTAGTCTGTACCCAAGAGGAAATTTAACGGCAGATGAATGTGAACATACGATAGTAACATACGCATGCAAACAAAAGTAAAGCTAGGATATATGAACCCTTTAAATAGTTATTATTCAACTTTTAGAATTGGGAAAATATTTACTCATTTATAATAACTATTTACTCATTTATAATATCTATTTACTTATTTATAATATCTATTTAGACCTATCGTGTGTTAATCCATCTTATAAAAAATCACAATGAAAACAATTCCCAATATATATATATATATATATATATATATATATATATATATATATTTATAGTTGTGACGCGTGTAGGCCTGAAATTGGAAGCATGTAATAATTGATTTGCAATCATTATATCTGTGTATGCATGTATGTATGTGTGTATGTATGTATGTATGTATGTATGTATGTATGTATGTATGTATGTATGTATGTATGTATGTACAGTACTACTTGCCTCACGGTCGGATCCCACCAGACTTGTTTGGTGAGGAGGCGGCCCTTTTTCGGGGTCAACGGCCAATTATAGATATATATGAGTATACGTATATATGTGTCGGGGTAGAGAGGGCTCCCGTAAGCCGTGGTAAAGACAACCTTTCTAGGAGAAGCAAATCTCTGATTTAAAAAAGCATAAAGCGGGAGACCAGTACCCGCATTAAATTGGTCTGCAGTTTAATTTGTTGCTGGTTATCTTGCTCTTGCTTGTTGCTGGACCTCAACATTTTTAATCAAGAGAGAGAGAGAGAGAGAGACTTAGCTGGCGTACAAAGCTAAGACTTTGTAACATCATCTTTGTATAGATACTCCCTCAGACATTTGGGCTCATGGACTTTAAGTTTCTGAGGTAGTGGCACTCGTCGGACAAGACGTTGCAATCATAATGTATGTATACATACATACTGATTTAATATTGATCAGTTAGGTTTTCTTTTTCGTCTGATTCCTACGTCCATTTATTTGTAAAATAATGTGTGAAATTTGTCATCATCATCATTATCTACAGCAGAAGTGTGAGTCTTATAAATACACATTTTTTTAAGTCTAGCCGCTTTAAACGCTGATCGTTTGGATTTTGTTTTCTCCTGATTTCGACGTCCATTCATTTGTAAAGTTGCACAAACACTTCAACAAGTGACTGTATCTTCTACAAATTTTCTTTTTTTTTTATTCATGTCAAACTCATTTAATTGTACCCGTCACCATTATCTTCGCCCTGACCTTTGAGGATTTATGACTTGGAACGTTTCTTCATGTGTATTTTACATGCATGTGTATGTGCACGTGTGTATAGGCATATGTATGTATATGCGTATATGTGTGACTTTATGTGTGTATGTTTGCATGTGTGTGTATATGCATATGTATGTTTGCGTACTTCTGTATATATGAATGTATGTGTGCATGCATGTGTCTATTTCCATGTGTATGTGGAGTGGAGAGGGCTCCCGTAAGTCGTGGTGAAGGTAACCCCTCTAGGCGAAGCAAATGTCTGATTTAAAATAACATAAAGCGGGGGACCAGTACGCGCATTAAGCTGGTCTGCAGTTTTACTTTTTGCTGGCTATCTTGCTTTTGCTTGTTGCTGGATGTCAACATTTTGAACCGAGAGAAGGATTTAGCTGTCGTACAAAGCTAAAACTCTGTAACATCATATTTGTATAGATACCCCCTCAGGCATTTGTCTATAAAAATAGTCCTATAGCAATGGAAAAGTTGTGACGCGTCTAGGCTTGAAATGCTGGAAGTATGTCATAATTGATCTGCCATCATTATGTATATGTGTATGTATATGTATGTATATCTATGTGGATATGTATGGATATATGTATGCGTGTATATATGTTTATGTCTGTTTGTAAGTATATATGTTTGTGTGTTTATGTATATGTATGTGTATATATGCATATGTATCTGTATGTGTATATATGCATATATATTTATGTGTATAAATACATATATACGTATGTGTATGTATATGTAGGTAAATGTATGTGTATGTATATATGTGTGCATATATTTGTACGTATTTGTATATGTATATGTATGTATATGTATATATATATGTGTTTGTATTTTTATATGTGTGTGTATATATGTGTATGTATGCGTATGATGCATGTGTGTATGTATATGCATGTATGTGTATGTATGCGTATTATGTATTTTGTATCTATGTATATATGTGTGTATGTTTATAGATATGTATGCGTATATGTGTGTATGTTTATAGATATATATGTTTATATATGTATGTATACCAACGACTCTCCTCAGTGTCCTGTCTGCTTGAGCGTGTGAATTCGCAGATAGGACTAAAAAAAGTCACTTTCTGGCTTATGGACTTTCAGTATCTGAGAGAGTGGCACTCGTCTGACAAGACGTTGCTATCATTATGTGTGTATGTATGCATGTTTATATATGTACATGTGTATGTTTGTATATCTATGTGTATATGTATGTATATATGTATGTGTGTATATATGTTTATGTGTGTATGTATATATGTATATATATATATGTTTGTGTATATGTATATGTTTGTGTATATATACATATATATGTATGTGGATAAATGCACAAATATGTATGTGTATGTATATGCAGGTATAAGTAGTTGTATGCATATATGTGTACGTGTATGTATGTGTGTATGTATTTGTATATGTGTGTATATGTGTATGCATATGTATGTATATGTGTATCTATGCATGTGTGGTTGTGTATGTGTGTATGTGTATGTATGTGTATTATGTATTTTGTATGTAATATGTATGCATATATATGCGTGTGTGTTTATATATATATATGTGTGTATATGTGTGTATGTGTATGTATGTGTATACGAGGGGCGTGCAATCAGTAATGCTCCTGACCCACTTCCAGTTGTCTGATCTAGCTGAAATTTTGCATGTGCAATGATTTGTATTTCTAAGGCTAATGTGGCAATTGATTGTCGTTTCTATTTTACATGTGTTTGAACTAAGTCATGTGTGAAATGGAGCCTGATAAATGTCGAGCAGTAATCCGGTTTTTGTATTTGAAAGGACGCACACCACAGGAGATTTTGATGAAATGAAAGAAACTTGTGGTTACATATGACCTTCTAAAACGCTGGCATCGTGAATTCAAACATGGCCAAAAGTTTGTGGAAACAGCTCCCAGACCTGGTCGCCCACTTCTTCCATTGATGAGGCATCTATGAAGTTGTTTTTGAAAGGAAAGCGTTTCCCAGATGATACAACCTTGATTTCTGAAGTCACGTCGTTGTTGGAGGAACAACCTTTGGTGTTCTACTAAAACGATCCACAGAGCTGCATGAAACGATGGGAGAAATGCATAACTCTGGGTGATTCCTATGTAGAGAAAGACTAATAACTGTGCCAAGTTTCGTTGCTCTACTACTATGGGAAGTGTATCAGGGGCATTACTTTTTGCACACCCCTCGTATATGTATTATGTATGCGTGGAATGTATATATATATATATATATATATATATATATATATATATATATATATATGTGTGTGTGTGTGTGTGTGTGTGTGTGTATACAATGATCATCTTCAGCGTCATGTCTGCTTGAGGGTGTGATTTCGCTGGTAGAACTAAAAATTTATCTTCGGGCACATGGACCTTTAGTGACTGGGGGAATGGCACTCGTCTGACAAGACGTTGTTAATCATATATATATATATATATATATATATATATATATATATATATATTACTTTTATGTAAATGGAAATTTATGTGTGTGTGTGTGTGTATGTGTGAGTTCGTTTCATATTGACTCGAAAACTTCTGGGACGGTGTTTATGAAATTTTACAGAAAAGTATTTATGTGCCCCGCCGATTGCTTAGATAGGTTTGGAATCGGAATGCCCTCGATAAGTATCGGTAATCAATAACTGAAATTATCAGAAGAAAGAAAAAACAGACGATTTTGACCAAAGTTAACACTTTACACAGTCTAACATCGAACGTGAATTTGAAACTTTTTATTACGATACAGCCCAAAGGCTTGACTTATAAAATCAACAATAGTTTATTTGATGTGACAGAGGCGCGTTCTTAATTAATCTTTTTGTTTAAAGCACGATTGAAGCATGATACTTAAATTTTTCATTTTAAATTAAAATTCAAATCATTATCACCGCTCAAGCGATATGGACAATCATATTGTTGTGGCGGAACTAATTTATGTTAATTATTAGCAGAGTATTCTAATCTCAATAAATACTAAGCCGTCAGTCGATATTCGGTGAGCCAACCGAGGTTGTTCGTTGACTACTGCATACAATTCACCTATTGGATGCTTTGCAATACATATTGTTACTTTACTTTGGCGTTCTTGTTTCTTTGCAACCCTTAACAGTGGTGACGTCGGATTTCGAACTAACATAGATCACTCAAATTTAAAATATCCCCAGCATTCAAAAGAACTCTTGACAGAAAGCTGAATTAACCTAAGCAAGTGTTCAGAAAACACTAAATGAAAGGGGGAAAACAGAAACTCGCGAAAAACTAATAAATGCGTGGACATAAAAGTTTGAATTTCAAATTCGTAAAACGTAAGAATATTTTCATATTTTTTCTTCTTTTTTGCTGAGCACTTTGACGACATCTAGGCTCACCCATAAATACAAATAAAAAATGAATTAAATTCAAAAATAATAGAAATACAAATTATTCGTGGCTTTCTCTCTCTTGGCTTACTAAAAAAAAAGTACACATAATGTTCGGGTTTATTTCCTTTTGGTCAACATATTTTGTGCTGCTGAAAAGATATTTCCTTTGAAGGAATTTTGAATATTTCTTGCGACATGTATATATTTTTCTCTTATACAGGAAAACACATTCACTCATAATTTAAAACTATGATCAACGTTTATTTACAAGTTATTGAAGGAAAGGAATTACTGTTCTCTTTCCCCCAATTGTTCTAAAAATACCGAGATAGTCTGAACACTGTTTTGCTAATTTCCGTAACTTCAGTATTTTACCCATCATATAAAAATGGACGCCTTACGAAGTACACTGAAACAATTAATAAAACTTCAAATTTAACATCAACAATCATTTGGACGCCACAAGCGCTCAGATGAATGACAACAACAGCGCATGGAAGAGATGTTTATACAAGTCATAAAAAATAATGGGCTTACAAGACTCAATATGGAATGCGATTAGGAATTTCTGCTACGGACCTGAAGAATGTAAATCATTTTAAGCTTATTTTCGTCGATTTTTAGTAGCGACTGCAAACAGTGGTCGGCCAGAAAAAAAGTTTCGTTAACTATTACGAAAACTAGAAACGACCGAGCAAAACAAGTTGTGGATTTTATTTTACCACATAAAACGTCGGAATTATCGTTCGCTGTGACGGTGAAACTTATTACAGGTCTATTTGGCCCGTGTTGATCATGTCTGAATTTGCAAAATAATAAATGTTGATCATATCTGAATTTGCAAAATAATAAATGTTGATCATGTCTGAATTTGCAAAATAATAAATGTTGATCATGTCTGAATTTGCAAAATAATAAATATTGATCATGCCGGAATTTGCAAAATAATAAGTGTTGATCCATGTCTGAATTTGCAAAAGAACGACGGAGATGATTTCCAACGTACGCAGTTGTGGTAAATAAACATAGCGACGAATTCAAACTTGCAGATTTCAGTGCAGACAATTATAAATGTTTAGTATTTGAGCAAGATCTGACTTCTGGTCAAGATTAGGAAAAAAGGGGGCGTGTCCTAACAAAATTAGAGAATGAACAAAACCCAACTCTACAAATAATAATAAATACCGGAAAACTAAGCAATAAGGTGTCAGTCCGATCCGGTGATCCAGTGGATCAACCTTGGTCGTTCGTAGATTACGACGAACAACCTACTTATTGTATGCTTGCCAATACATGTTATTACTTTAATTTTGGCGTCCTGTTTTTTTTTTCTTTTTAACCCTTAACAGGGCTATAACATGTATGAAATCGACTGCAGGTCCTTTTAGATGACAGGGGCGCGTTCGAAATATATGTTTCTGTTCAGATCTCAACTGAAGCATGATACTTGACTTTTTTATTTTAACTTTTAATGCAAGCCATTATATATAAAATACTTTTATAAAAGCAACAGTAGATTCGCTATCGTGCAAGATAGACTACAATATATTGTCGACTAAGTCACTCCAGGGTGGCATATGGAGCTTCCTCCCGGTGAACTGCGATAGGTCACAGACTAGAGCAAGCAATCAATTGATTTGATTGGAAAGTGGACGATTTCGTTAGCAATAAAAAAAAAACATGGGAGTGTGAAACGTTCGTTAATCATTATTTGATTCCGGGTTACGTCGGGTTTCCCTGGATATATATATATATATGTGTGTGTGTGTGTGTGTGTGTGTGTGTGTGTGTGTCTTATTGTCTACTTGCATAACTGTTCCACCTTTCCTCGAAAACTACTGAGCTGATCTGATTAAAGTTCTGTATGGACTTTTGTTAGGATAAAGTGCAGCGAACTAGTCATTATGATATCCGTTCAATGCACAGTTAGGGATAAATAACGATCAACAGGAATTAGTCACCACAATATCAAATTTACTCTATTTTTTGCGGAAACTACTGGAACGATCTTTCTAAAATTTCCTTTTCTTCCTTATCTGCATTTCTTAATGAAGCTAAGTTTCTCATATGCAAAACTTCGACTCTCGATTTTAATTGGCAATACTCCAAAACATGACGAAGTAAATTCTCCAAAGATTTTAGAGTGATTATTAATACTATATATGGCTATAATAAAAACACTTTCTTTTCGTTCGAACTCAACTGACTTGGGACTACTTTTGTTTCTAAATAAATAAATGCTTTAAAATAAGTAACTCGAATAGGGTTAGTGCCGACCGACACAAGTGAAATAACTCTTCTCCATACCAGAATAAGTTTCTTGTTTGTTCTTACTTATTTTAAAACGTTTATTTATTTAGAAACAAAAGTAGTCCCAAGTCAGTTGAGTTCGAACGAAAAGAAAGTGTTTTTATTATAGTCATATATAGTATTAATAATTAGTCTAAAATCAAAACTTAAACAAAATACTGGTGGAATATTTTCGCATAAGTAAAAAAATTTGTTTCTAACAAATATGATGAATATGTAAAAAAATAACTTATCCTGCCTTTGATAACATTTATTTGATGTATATTTACTTTTCACGTTTTTCTTATTTTATTTAATTGGTGATTGTTTAAAATACCCCCTTAAATATATATACATATATACGCAAATATAAAAACTTTTACGTATTTAAGAAATCACAGAAACAAAATAGTAAACGATGGAAACACTAGAAATAAATCTCCCACTCATTATGAAACCTTTTCTTTTTTTCTCTCTCTCTCTCTCTCTCTCTCTCTCTTTATCATATGTTTGTGTATCCTTCTTCTTTTTTACTTCCTATTTATGAGGCTTTCTTTGTTTCCTATTATCATTTTTTTAACCTCAGCGATTGAAATGTCAATTTATATGAATCTTAATAGTGAAAAACATTTTTTCTTGTCAGTTTTTAAAGTTAGTGTACAGGTGTACAATGGATACTTTCGTATGGCTCTGCTGCGTGATATGCTTTTTCTAAACTCATAAATTTCCCGAAATGCTTTTTTGATAGTTTCGTATTTCGAAATTTGAAGTTAGTAATTATATAATTTTAATTAACGTTTAAGAAGATTATCTATAACGTCACTATGTATAAATTCATTTCGATATTCCGTTTCTGTTATTCTGTTTCATTCTTTAAAGCTAGAATAACTCATATCGTAATCCTATACGATTTGGAAACACATTCCCTTATTCCTAAAGCTACATTAATTCGAATCATTTTTCATTGGAACTAAATAAAAAGAAAAACATTTAAATTAGAGATTACGATTTTTTTATTATTCCGTGAATAAAAAAAACAAACTTTTTGTCTTCACACAGCTCGTTATGTTTTTCTTTGCTGCAAGCATCAGTTCAAGTGATAATCTTTTCTCCAGTGCTAAAAGGGTCTGTTCTTCTCATTAATTATAAATATTTTTTAAACATTAATACGGTTTTTAAAGGATCAAGTTTAACTCGTAGCTTTTTAGGAGGAAAATTCTGATTTTCATTAAACAAAATATTGGCACTAAGAAAACATTGTTTCGTATTTAATTTATTTTGCAAAAATTATTAAGTAAAATAACAATGCATTATTTCGTATTTAATATATTTTGCAAAAATTATTAAGTAAAATAACAATGTATTGTTTCGTATTTAATATATTTTGTAAAAATTAAGTAAAATAACAATGAATTGTTTCGTATTTAATATATTTTGCAAAAATTATTAAGTAAAATAACAATGCATTGTTTCGTATTTAATATATTTTGCAAAAATTATTAAGTAAAATAACAATGCATTATTTCATATTTAATATATTTTGCAAAAATTATTAAGTAAAATAACAATGCATTGTTTCGTATTTAATATATTTTGCAAAAATGATTAAGTAAAATAACAATGCATTGTTTCCTCCAAAAATTATTCATCGTAAAGAATGTACAAACTTCCTACTTATCTGGCATTTCTTGTTTCTATTTTGTAAATTCCCGACGGAGATATAAAATCCTAGGTGGATAGTAGTCCGTGCAGGTGGCAATCAAGGTTGTTTTAACTTTTTCTGCCACACGTGACTTAATAAAATAAATTAAAAAGAAAAATATTGCCACTTTGTAAACATAGTTTTGCATTTTAATTATAGTATACAAATTATAAGGTCAAAAAATAATTACGACTCTGAATATTTTAAATGAGGGTTGAGTTTTTGTCTTACTTGTTTGAGTCAGTTTCGTATTCTTGGAGTTATTTTTTGTTTTTTTCGCAGAGGTCCTGTGTGTATAAAAAAAGTTGGTTGAGAAAAGGGAGGTAACTCTAATAAAGTGTGACAAGGGAATAATCTCCCTTTTAATGTTGAAATTTTTTTGTTATACAATGTTTGTTTTTTTCTTTATAATTAGATGTCTCTATATACTGCTGCTTTTTATGCTTGGTTTGCTTAATAATTTTTCTTTTTTTAACATATGTGCCGCTTCTTTAAGTCGTCTAACTCCCAATCATTTTGACCTCGTTCCACAAAGGGAAGTGTATTCCATTGTTTTCATATGTGACTAGCTAAGCCCGACTTTTTACCGTCCCCGTGTCCAGGTTTTACGGCGTATTTTAGCCTCATTTTTAGGGGGGCCTGTCTCCACTTCGTATAGTTTTCCGCATTTGCATGTAATCTCATACACATAGGTTTTGTCATAAAAGTTTTGGTTGAAGGCTTGACTCGTAATATGGTTCCGGTGCAATATAGGCTGCATACGTACCTATTAAGGACTTACGTCAGTAGCAATTAATTTAGCTAATGTTAGTACGATTTTTTTCGTCTTAGACTTCAGAATTGTTATTTTTCTAGAGAGTTTTCAGGAATCTTCGAATATCTTTAGAATTTTTCACCTTTTACATCTTCATCGGAACTGATTTGCTAGGGCGGACCAAACTTTAAATCGAGCTTATCTCACAAGTTTTTAACTGAATTAAACCGAATTCACAGAAAAAAACTAACTGAACCCCGCTGTGCGCTGCAATTTATACACAGGGTATAGTTGGTTAGGAGTGCGATTTTCCCTTCCATAAACCAATTAACATGCTATATTGATTCTCGTTGAAAAATGATTGGTCAATCGTTGTTGCTAAACCAACTGATCTGACTCAAGATTTTCCAAGAACAAATATGATGTCATATTCCGACAATTAGTCAGGATCACCCAGTCAACTCTTTTGGGTTGATGATTTCTTTTGTCAACTATCGAAATTATAAAGCGAGTTGATATTTTCTTTTTTGCTCTGATAAAATCTAAACGAAAATGATTATTTCTCATTCTCGCCTAGTCGGTGTGTTCAATTTCATACTAAACCAAGCACACATATACACCCGCCTTTTATCTACTAGTGGCTGTGTCTAATGTAATCAGAGCGTGTATGTATTATACCAATTAGCGGACGGCTCTTACCTCATCTCACTTAGCCTAGGCGTTGAATGGCTCGAGACTAGCTAAACCGGTGAGGCCCCAAGGTTCCGTTAAAACGACCACCTACCATTCGCGCCTTACAATGTTTTCACCCAGTAAAAATACGACCTTTGATCTTTGTCAATCTATAAAAAATGCGAATGAAAATGTATTGTTATAAACACGTGTCAGGCGAATTGTACGACTAATAAAATAAAATATAGTATAATGTTATGCATCTTTTGTCTGCTAGGTTTATTCATATCTTTATATATATATATATATATATATATATATATATGTGTGTGTGTGTGTGTGCGTGTGTGTGTAGGATGAAACACTAGTGTCTGTAAGTATTCAATAATTATTATCGTTAATAATTATGTTAGCCTCTTTCAGAAACTCGTTCCTTATCATTGATCACTTTCAGTTGAATAAAGTTGGTCAATTAAGCTCTTATGCGTAGATAATCATATAACAGTTAGATCACTTTGGCAGACGTTAAAAAATATTTAAAAATAAATGTTTAAAATTCAAAAACATTTCTCGCGGTTTACGGTAGCCGAAGAGATTGGGTCTTTGCTAATGAAGCCAGGGATGGCTTCTGTTTCCGGGTTCGAATCTATCGACTTGTGTTAATCGTGATATACTGCATGAATGGTTCCTGACAAGAAGAAATACTAGCGTCTGTAGTATTTGATAATTATCATAGTAAATAATTATAGATATATACAGAGAGAGAGAGAGGGAGACACGGAAACAATATATATATATATATATGTATATATATATTGTTTCTGTGTCTGTGTATATATAAAAGGACGTAGTGACGAAAATTAGCTTACGTCAGGTTTCTAATAAATATGACAGAATTTAAACTTAGCATAGTCGATCGGAACATCTTCTGTCTTTAAGGCTAATCATCGACTGGGAAGCAAAGAACTAACAAATTACATATATATATATATATATATATATATATATATGTGTGTGTGTGTGTGTGTGTGTGTGTGTGTGTGTGTGTGTGTGTTTGTGTGTGTGTGTGTGTGTGTGGATGGTGTATTACACCGAGATAAAAGCATACACATCAGTGATAATATACAAAAATACAAACATACAACATTAGAAAAGGGGAAATAATACAGAATCATAGCGTGCAATAGTGTTCACTAGCCAAATAATATATTTCCTAGAGAAAGCGAGAAAATAAAACGGAGGGCGATCAAGATATTGAGAAGAATAGAAAAAGAAGAACAGAGAGTAACTGTGTACAAATTAATATGGACATACTTTTAGCTGCCACATTTTACAGACAGCCGCTCCTGATCTCCACGGGGGGTCTCTCTAATCGATTTCCGTTTCCGGTTTTAATGAGCATTTCAAATTATCACAATGCAGGCAAAATTAAGACACATAATCATTCCGCTTAATTTTCCATGCACGATTATCGAGCAATTCTATATTCAGTCGCGTTTAGAATATATGACCCTTGGATAATCAATTATTTCGGACAGCTGACAGCGTTAGTGGATAAAAGATCTTCATGTTTGATCAGACAATTCCGGGATCGTTCTTCCGACCGGAAACCGGATGTCGTCAAAGACAAGCGATCATTAAATGCGTATCATTATCGCAAAGTATTGCAGATTACAATGACAATTGCTTTGAAATTATATTTCACAAACCGGGGGTATTCGTCGTTGTTGGTATCGTCGCCGTCGTGGTCCTCCTCGTCGTCGAAGTAGTAGTAGAAGTCGTCGTCGTCGTCGTCGTCGTCGTCGTCGTCGTCGTCGTAGTAGTAGTAGTAGTAGTAGAATATTTATTTCATTCTTAATTTATATAAAGATTAAAGCTAAAACCTCCAGGGGACTGACACCTGAAACTTACTGTTATTCAATGAGCTGATCCGTTGCGCCAGGTTTCCATGAACTTTTTAGTTACTTATATACATCACGGCATAATTTCGTTAAAACACCGTTTCACGTTAGACCACCAAAGTTAAGCAACGATGAGCCTGGTCAGTACCAGATGGGTGACTATTTGAGGATGCTAGGTGCTGTATGTACGTCACCGGGCATAGAAATATCCGTTTAAAGGGAGAGATTCTTTTATATAAAACCTGAGGTTTATCGTCTGCTCTATCCATGGCAACTAACTGCGCAGACTGAGATTAGCAGTTGTTCCAAAAGTCTGACTACTTTTAACCAACCCTTTACTGCTATAAACAAATCGTGTGTAAATTTACTGCTATAAACAAATCATGTGTAAATTTCGGATAACTTAGTTGTTGTTCGAACCTTCGCTGAGGAATCCATTTTTATATATACCACATACGGTTACAACAATGTTTTCATAGAACAAGATAGTAATTTCCTCATTGATAATGTACAGATAATACATGATTCAACACTACAAATAACATTGTAGACATACATAATACTAATCAATGGTGTTTGTCTGTCTGTAGTAATGCTCTTTCTGTCTGTCTGTCTCTCCATCTTCACCTCTTGCTCCATTAATTTATTTTACGTTATAAGCAATAGTAACCTGAATTATGTAGGAATTACGAGCTATAATTGCAAAATGTCTTAACCGCATAATGACTTGCATTAGTATTAGAAATGCTGAATAAGTACGAAGATCTTCAGTGATTGTCACCAAAAACTGCCACAAAAGATTCCAATTACCCTCATTCCCCGTCACTAACCGTCTCTATGTTATTGCACTCTCTCATGATTCACATTTTAGATATGAAAAATACAAACTCTGCTCTCTTTGATAAAGTTTTCGTTATTAAAAGAATTTTAATTTTCATGGCAGGCTTTCGACGTAGCTGCGATATGTAGTTCCTACTGCAAATAATGTCTATTTGTGCGTTTGTGTACATAAACGGGACTTATGTATTTGGAGTTTTCAGACGAGGACTGATAATTTGCGTTATTTGGATTATTCGGACTATTGTTTTAGTGTTTGGTGTTATTTTCAGAACGTTTCGGCTGATGTAACTTCCGACCTCTTCATATGTAACTAGTTGAATTCCGGATATATCTCGAGAATTTTCACAGGATTTGGACGAATATTCAAAATAATACGAATAAACGGAAATTGTATGTACAAAATGTCTTTTTTTTCAAAGAACTACCTCTTTTAAAACAATTAAACCACTTTAAAGCTGACTACAAGAATGCCATTTTCAAGTCTAATATTTACAGAGTTTTGTTAAACCGTCTTCTTAAAAAATAAATTCTACACATTTTCTACGATTTTTACCAATCCTAAGAATGCTTTATCACCGTTCACTTGATAAACTCTTTAGCTGGAGTAGCTTTCAAGCCTAGTTAAGCGGTTATCGGCTAGTACATAAAAATCGTAATATCAGGCTAATGATTGATTATTATGTGGTCTTTTATCTGTTGAGATTTGTCCAGTTATAATGTTGTTTTCTTTTAAAAAGCAAATTGTCAAAACTTTAGAATCGAATTTTGTCTTCAGTATTTTCGTGTGGATCAGATGATTCTAATGTTGGAATAAGTCTTTCCGATATCTCGTTAGTTAGAATTCCTTTTACAAAGGCAGCGGATATTTACAGGAGAGAGAGAGCACATGAAGTGCTTTCTAATATTGTAAATGAAAGTGTTTATGTAGGACGAACTGGATTAGAACGTGAAACATCTACGTTGTTATACTGTGTCGTTAATCAGAGAACCACAGGCAACTCCCACCAAGTGAATAAATGTTTTGTTTGATACAAGTGTTATACATTTTGGATCCTTGGAGGGATTTTGTTAGCTAGTGTGGATTTTGATAAGTGTAACGTGCGTACATGTCAGTATAACCTAGCTGCAAACGGAATTGTACCCAGAGGCAAAAGAGCGTGAAGAACCAGGGTCAGCGAATGAAACTCCCTAAGCAAAACATGGTCGAACAATCATAATATAAGATGGTATCAAATTTTCGAGCGAGAAAAACGTGTTTTTTTTCTATTTTCTAATCAGCCTCTCTCGGGAAGCAATAAAAACGTGATGCCATTTAAAAACAATGTAAAAATAATCTAAGCTTATTGTTACCTCCAGACTATGTCCATTGCTTCGCCCATTTCTCAAGAGTAAGTTTGTAAACTAAGAAGTAAATAAAAATTAAGATAATGTTGTTTCTCCCCAGAAGTAATTTCTCTCCAATAATACTTTTAAGAACTCGGCAAAGTTTCATTGTGTCATTAGTTAAATAGAGGAGGCAATCGAAAATCCTAGATGGTCAGAGCCACTCTTGAAACATGGCGACGTATATAAATGTCAATTTATTTGACTTGTTTGCTTTCTCCTTCATAAGATGTGCGATTTTTCGTTTGATAAAAATATACGAGAAATGTTTAGAGTGAATTATTCCTAGGAGTTACCAGGCAGCAAACATGTGGTTAGAAGAAAATTTAATAAACGCTAACAGAACCCGTAGAAATTCCACGGTAGTTTAAATTTTTTTAAAACCTATTATTAATAAAATGAACAAAAAATAAAACAAATAACGACGAATTTAAAACAATTCTCTTTAATAAATTCTTTTAACCCTTTTAAAGCTAAAAATAATTAATTTAAAAAAATTGATATCTTACATTGCTTGTTTTTTTTTTCTGAATAATTTTTAATATAAATTATAATTGTTTTTTTTTTCTGAATAATTTTTAATATAAATTATAATTGTTTTTTTTTCTGAATAATTTTTAATATAAATTATAATTGTTTTTTTCTGAATAATTTTTAATATAAATTATAATTGTTTTTTTTTCTGAATAATTTTTAATATAAATTATAATTGTTTTTTTCTGAATAATTTTTAATATAAATTATAATTGTTTTTTTTTCTGAATAATTTTTAATATAAATTATAATTGTTTTTTTTTCCTGAATAATTTTTAATATAAATTATAATTGTTTTTTTTCTGAATAATTTTTAATATAAATTATAATTGTTTTTTTTTTCTGAATAATTTTTAATATAAATTATAATTGTTTTTTTTTCTGAATAATTTTTAATATAAATTATAATTGTTTTTTTTCTGAATAATTTTTAATATAAATTATAATTGTTTTTTTTTCCTAAATAATTTTTAATATAAATTATAATTGTTTTTTTTTCTGAATAATTTTTAATATAAATTATAATTGTTTTTTTTCCTGAATAATTTTTAATATAAATTATAATTGTTTTTTTTTTCTGAATAATTTTTAATATAAATTATAATTGTTTTTTTTTCTGAATAATTTTTAATATAAATTATAATTGTTTTTTTTCTGAATAATTTTTAATATAAATTATAATTGTTTTTTTTTTCTGAATAATTTTTAATATAAATTATAATTGTTTTTTTTTCTGAATAATTTTTAATATAAATTATAATTGTTTTTTTTCTGAATAATTTTTAATATAAATTATAAAGTAACAGATGTCAATTCACTCACATATTTTTTTATTTTTAAAAGAATTTATGAAATAAACTTACAGTCTCCTCTCAACGTGTCTTTTTTATTGAAAACCGAAACAGACAGCCATGTTTCTTTTTGTTAGAAAATATTTGAAGAGGAAATAACTAAAAAAAAAATTTTAACTAATAAAGAGCGACTATAAAGAGAGGTTTCTCATTAAATAATGTTTGCGATGATTATGTTTTTTTGGTAACACCAGACGTCGGGCAACTAAATTAATATTTAGATTTTAATTCGACATACCGACTACGGTAATAAAATGCATCTTAAATAGAACACAGAGTAGATTGTTTTTTTTTAAACGTCGTGGGAAAACCAACCCAGCAACATGTAAATAATATAAAAAAAACATATTCGTTGGTTGCTCTCAGAAATATACCTTGTGATAAAACAGTTGTATACAACAGCATGTATTTTCAACGGAACTGTTAAAACTATTAGCATTTACGTTTTATTTTTTTATTGTCTTTTTACTTATCAAGACCCAAAGGCCACTCAAGGATAAAGGTTTATGAATGTCGGGTGGCTGGTGAGACTATACCGTGATGATCGACATTGGTGGAACTTGGGTAGTGTTTATTTATTTAAGAAAACAACTCATCCAGAACTTGTTTACATTAGATTTGGACGCGGGCATGTTCTAGTCACATGGGAAGCATCCCTGCATTATTGTGTTCCACAGACGGGTAGTTATAGGAAATAGGCTTTGCATTTAGTTTTAGCCACAGATAGATAATTAAGGAAATTACTTGCAATTCTTGTAATAACTAGACAAGTGTCTGCTGCAAATATGGGACACTACATCTAACAGAGCGCATATGAGCCCGTATGAAAATATCAACAGCAGCCGAAGGGTCGATGGTTAGCAATTGCATTAGCAGCAGGAGCAGCGTTTGAACGCGTATGCAAATTGGCAAATGTGATCTGGCTTGTGTCTGAAGAAAAAGTATAAAAGGACTCCATATCGTCGGGAAGAAAAAAGCCGACGCCGAAAGAGACGAACGTGTAGTGTGAAGGCGAGAATAAACCGGCTGTGGCCAACGTGTGGTCGAAAGAAAGAGAAACGGGATCGAGTTAGACAGATATGTGGCAGCGAGAGATTTTTTTAAGTGTTGTCGAGATTGGAGAGTTAGGGTAATAAATGCTTTTATTAAAAAGAGAAAAGAATTGTCGACTCAGATTTTTATTTACTTCTTTTGTTTTGTTGTTTACAACTGTAACGTTACGTACATAGAAGCTTAGTTGAGCCTCTGCCATTAAAATGTCGACATAACAGTGATAGACTCACTACGTTTCTTCTGTGAGAAAGAGAAAGTGGAATGGAAAAGAAGGCTTCGCTTACTAGATTTAGAATCAGGTTTTGCGCATTGTTAGAACAGAAAAGGGGTACTCTTAGCAGCTCCTCCTCAAATGTAGCAACAGTACTCTCTTAGAATATTAGGCTTTTATATAAGTACTGAATTGCGTCGGAAATAATGTCTATTTCAGCGGTAGAATGAGCCAATCGTTTTACCCGCGACATTGACAACGGATCTGATATCAGTCTTCTATTTACGGCCAGAAGTACTTGTTCATGAAACTTTAGTTTTAGAAACATATAGTCAACAAGGGAAATTGTTTGCAGTTGTTTTGTATAAGACAAAGAAGGAATGGTGTGTAATTTAAGACAATACTACCACCACTGGATAACAATTTGCTTCAACTTCAAATTAAAATGCCCGACCTGCAAAACAAACACAAACAACGGAAACATTTTGGAACGATAATTGCCCTGATAGCTAATTCAGTGTTAAGGTTAGCGCCACACATAGCCGGCTTTATCTGGGTTACATGACCTTTGCGATAACCTTTCGCTTTCGGGAGTAAGAGTTTGGGTAGGTGTGTTGCTTTTACCAGTAGCTTTTAAATAAAACAACTGTAGTTACATTTTAGGCATTTTTATATATCATAGCGACCCTGTGTCTTATAATCCGGTTTCAAGCTTTCAAATCTATTTTGAGAGGCGCGAACTCATATAACTCCGTTGAAAGCACTTCAAGCCAGTTTCATTATAAAAAAAGACATAAGATGATTTTTTTTTTGCCTTCATTAACATATATCTTCTATAAAGGAATTTCGCTTTTATTTGTACGTGAACTGAGTTAATCGAAGTTAGTTTCCGTAATTTGTTTTCTTCATATATTTTAATCACGCAAAATATATGCTAAAATATTCCTCGGTTTTGAGATTGAGTTATGTTTGAAACAAAATGCACGTATTTTAGTTAGTTTAAAGTGTCATTTAACTCAGAAATTGAACTATATCTAACTAGAGTTCAATCCATAATTTTCTCCCTCTCATAATATATGCTATTTGCGCAATTAACTCTAATTTTATACAGCATCCACCACTCTCCCTTTCGTCTCTCTATTGTATTTATTAAAAGATAAAGACATTAATTAATAGTTTATTACCAAGAAAAGGAGATATAATTACAAATAATAATACTATTTAAGCTGTACTTCGAAATAAGCGACATGGAGAGATAGAGAGATATACAATCAGAAAAGGACGAAATTTGTGTTTTAATTTCTACATTAAACTACTTTTGTCAAACGACTTTTCCTGATTCACACAAGTAAAACTATTTCTTAGTTTTCGAATAAGGTGACGTTTGAGACAATTGAGTTATTTTAATTAATCACCATTAACAAATTCCTAATGAACCTCCCCCTTAAGTAAACACTTCATCAAATCTCCACACTAACGTACTGTACTTGCAATAACCCTTATCCCTGAGTGGCTTCCGGGCCTTGATAAGTGGTGACCACCGTGTAAAAAACAAAAAAAATTGCAATTACTCCAAATATTTCCAATCTAAATTTTAATCTATCATTTTCACGCTTTCTCAAAATATACTACTTGAGCCGCAAACTCTTATTTTATAAAGTGTCTATCACTCTCCTTTCCATCTCTTTCTCCATTTCTCTCTTAACATTTATTAACAAACGATAGCAAAAACAGGAAGGAAACAAGATCGGAATAGTTTATTGTAAAAAAGGAAATATCATAACAGATATCATTACTATTTAAGCCTATTGCTAGGAGATATAGCGATCGGAAAGAGACTAGTTTTGTACGGGGGGCATTTCAAAAGTAAAACCTCTGGTAATGGATTATAGGATATTGCAAATTGCATTGTTATGATTCGTAAAAGTTTAACATGTGTCGATGAATGTCAATCAGTTCTATTTCTTCTGTATGGAGAATTATAATGACGCATCTCTGCTTCTGACGCACATCTATGAAAAAGTTGATTTCTTAGTGTCTCACATCGTCAATATTTGCAACAGGGCGATGAAAGTTTACCATCATGAATGCTTAAGCTAAGTTTGAATATCCACACTAATATAAATCAAACGAATAACACTCTAAAAGTTATGTTACAGGGTAACGCGTACCGTCTTCGAAATAGTATAGATTTGACATGGAGGATATTGAAGATTGTAATCTGGGCATAGAAATGCGATAACAGATCATTCACATTCTTACTTAATTTAAGTATTCATGAACTTAAGCATTCATGATGTGAAAGTTTCATCGCCGAGAGAGTTGATGTAAGCCCAATTAGGAGATGGGTACGTCGGCAGAGACGTGAGTGACTTTTCCAACCGAGACACCGTTCATCGCTGCCAAAAGTAGATTGAGAATAGTGGTGACCGTATATATTATTTTTATTGGAATTCCTTGTTGAGATGAGTATTATTTATATCAATTTATTTATTGCGGACTATTATTCTCATTTTTCTTAGTTGTTGTTTCACGACGTTTCGGCTAACTATTCCTCTGGCCTTCGTCAGGTGGTAAACGCGACGGATAGGAACTTTGAATTTCCTAACTGCATTCTCATCAATCACTGCCATCCGTAGTTGTTGTCGTCTCACCACGTTTTTGACCAAGTACCACCTGACAAAGGCCAGAGGAATAGTTGGCCGAAACGTCGTGAAACAACAACTAATAAAGATGAGAATAATAGTCCGCAATAAATAAATTAATATAGAGGTGACCATGTAGAAAAATAAATTAAAAGTCACTCATTTTGAGGAGATCACTCCCGTCTTCGTAGTTATTCTGCTCTTTTTTAGTTAAAAGAAGAGGTTTTAGGTTTTGAACGACCCTTGTATGACATCAATGCACAGTCATCGTTCATTGCTGGTAAAAGTGTCGCTCGTCTAATGGTACCACTACTGTGTTCGTATCTCTTCAAAGTTTTAGTTTTTGTAATTTAAAACTAGGAAGTTTTAGTTTGGAATTTTTTAGATGAGGGCTGATTGTTTATATTACATGTATTGATCGGACTATCGTTCTCACCTATGATGTTATTTGTGCAATGTTTCGTGATAACCTCTCATAAAACTTTATTATAGTTGCATACCTTTTTGTTAAGCAAACTTTTTTCACAGATACGAAACTATGTCGAAAAAAGTCCCCCCCCAAAAAAAACTCCAAGAATACGAAACTATATACGGAGCCAGTAACTTTTCTACTTTCTTTTCCAAGATGGTGATCAACATGCCTGACGACGGTCGAAGGCCGAAACGTTGCCATAAATAGCCCTCAAGGAAGCAACAATAGTTCGATCAAAACAAATCATAGGAAGTTTTACTTTAGGAACGCACCTCGTATTTTTATTTTTGTATCTAAATGGTTTAAAAACACACTTTTCCTGATTCAAACAATTTAACCTGATTTTAATGAATAACTCAAATGTCACATTTTATTGTACCTATTTACAATGCCTCCCCATGGGACAGAGTTAGACACCAGGGAGAATGTTTATGTTAATGTGGAGAAAAGGTACAAAAATAAAAATTGTCGTGAAGGATTTCTCCTCTACTGAAAAAGAACGAGAAATAGAAGTGTCGCATCTGAAGACCAGATACTACACTTTATCTTGGCCAAAATGTCACATTTTATTGTAGTACATAACATATATACATAATTAGGATATCTCTAAACAGTTTTGCATCATTTTTTGTGTTCTCTTTATGAGGATTATAATAAAAGACACAATCACACTAAACTCTGTCACATTTTATCAATGTCCGTTTTCATTGCTTAGCCCTCTTTAAACAATTAGGAAAAAAATGTCAACTTTAACTGAATACTACTACTTCCGGTTGTCGAGTGCTCTCGTGACTGTTGATTATGTATGTCCGCTGAGTTGTAATATATAGGCACTTAATTTTTTTTTTTTTTTTACATTTTCACCCCAAACAAGGCACATTGCTACTTTGGTGTAGGGGGTTACTATCAGGAGCAGCAACTACTAGGGTACTATGTTGGGATTTGGGCAGCAAGATGTCGGTTCACGTTACACTTGACCTTCTGCATGTAAGTACAGTTGGGGAAGCAGTGGCCTGGAATGGAATTCCAGAGTTAAGCGGTTCTTGGGAAGAAACTACAGGAGTAGAAAGATCTTTTACATCTAGGGATCTCTACTGTGTGGGGTTGAGATTTAGCTGCCTGCCGGGTTTTTCGAGGGTGTCTACGTCGTTGGGGCACAAGTATCTGCAGTTTGTCAGAGCATTCACCATTAAAATCCTTGTAGAACAGGTAGAGGGATGCAGCATTACGTCTATGGGACAGAAGCTGAAGCTTAGATGCCAGTTCCGGGCCTATCAGATTGGCGACTCTCTTGAATCTTTTCTAGGAGCAAGAGACTAGTAGCAGATGCCCCATCCAAAATATGACAGCAATACTCCATACATGGGCGAATGGTGGCCTTATAGAGGTACAGGATACTTTCGGGTGTTAGTAGTTTTCTAGCACCGTAGAGAGAGCCTACCTTCTTCGCAGCGGCCCTGGCAACGCTTTTAATGTAATTGTTCTTACTCATGCTTCCTGTAAACGTTTGACCCATGAGTTTGAAAGATGTACCCTCAGTTAAAGAGTCACTGGCCATTGCTATTGGTGGCAGAGAAGGTTTCTTGTAATAATTGAAGGAAACCAGTTTAGTCTTGGCAGCATTGAATGTGACCATCCATTTTTGTCGCCATTCCACTACAAATTGGACGTCATCCTCTAGTGTTTTTGCCATTTCTTTAGATATATGTTCATTTGTTTTCCTGTCATACCTGTTATAGAGTGTGGTATCATTAACCATCTCAGAGGAAATTTTGTCGAGGAGGTCATTAATGAATATATATATATATATTATATTAATGAACAATAGAGGTCCAAGGATTAGAACCCTGAAGCACTCCCGGATTTATATCATATTGTTTAGATGTACGACCGTCGAGGGCAACCTGGATTTTTCTCTTACCTAAGAAGGATTTACTTATGTTAAGTATTCTACCAGTGATACCGCATGATCTAATCTTCCTGAGGAGACCCTTATGTCAATCCCTGTCAAAAGCCTTAGATATATCAAGAGCTACCGCTCTGCCATCCCCCACTTTGTCCAGTGAATGGTATATACGTTCAGAGATTACAGTGAGGATTTTTTTTACACGGTGGTTACCACTTATCAAGGCCCGGAAGCCACTTAGGGATAAGGGTTATTGCAAGGATGTCTGCTGTGGAACGGGTTTGTCTAAATCCATATTGTTTGTCAGTCAGAAGTTTAGCATCTGTTGAGTTTATCTCAATACTTGTGTTAATTGCTGGTGTCCTAGAGGTAAGACTTCGTAAGTGGTTGTGACGATTCTTCTTGTTATTATGCTCTTAACCAGACGAGCCAATTTCTCTAGCCAACTCTAAGGTCTGTAGATTCTTTGAAAAAAATGTGGCCGTAGAAAAGCTGACAGAGTAGCTAGTCGGAACACATGAAGTAACCGCGACATAAGATCATATTTGCTACCTCGAAAGAATTTGAATGATCTGTTATCACATTTCTATACCCAGATTACGATCTTAGATATGCTCCATGTCAAATCTACACTATGTCGAAGACGGTGTGCGTTACCCTTTCAGCAATAGAGACTTTTTAAAGTGTTATGTGTTTTATTTATACGAGTGTGGCTAATCAACTATAAATAATTTTCATGCGTTTCAATACTTTTTATTTCTATTTTTCAACTGAAATGAAAAAAAAAAGCAAGTTGAAAATAAATCTTGAAGAGCGCGTGAATTGAATTATAAGTTCCTTCAAGGGAGATAAAAATATGATTGAATTAAATGCAACGCGAAAAAGTAAATTTACTGGAAGATAGGAGGCATATGCTCAAGCCTTAACGCTATGTTTGTTCGTGTTCATCTTTTGTTTATAAAATCAAGTTCCTAATATTCTATATATTTATTTGATTACTTCCTTTAGAAACGTTTCTAAAATTTAATGTATATTCTAGCAAAGTTAATCGCCGTCAAATAGCAATGGTGTTACTTTTGCTGATAATAATCTTTTAGTGTGAATTGGATTCAGGGGTTTGTATTACTGTACACATAGATTCGAGAAAGTTGTCAAAAAACAAATATATAACAAATAATTGTTATCAAAGGCAAGATAAGTTACTTTTCTACCAAATTGGATATATTTTTCGTGTTTTTATTCAATTTAACATGTTTATTCAGCTCGGAAAGCATACAGTGTTTACCGATGTATTGGAAAATTCAAGATGGCGGCCGATTCTCTCTTTATCATTGTAAGTTCGGGGAAAAAGTGTTATAAATAATAAACTAGACAAAATACTATTAAAAACCACCGAATATATGTCAAGTTATGTCACGGTAACATATATTGAGCGAATTTCTAACAGTATTTTGTCTAGTTTATTATTTATTACACCTTTTTCCAAACTTACCGTGTTAAAGAGATAATCGGCCGCCATCTTGAATTTTCCAATACATCGCTGAACACTGTATAGTGATAATGGTTGAAATCGCCCTTAACTCTAGAGCCAAAACTGAAGAGCCAGTGCTCAAAACAACGAGATATTAATATTATAAAAAGGCTGACTGGGAAGCCATCAGAGATCTTATCAGAGATGACCCATGGGGAAATATTTTTCTCTTCCTGCTGAACAGTGTGAAAACGAGACCACTGAATGGTTCAAAACTGCAATCGAAGCGCATATTCCCATGCGGAAATTCTATAGCAAGCCCCACTCTCCCCAATGGTTTACTTCGACTTGCACAACTGCCATTGCTCAAAGGCAGCATGCATACCGTAGATTTAACCGACATAAGTCCAATTCAAACAGACAGAAGTACATAGAAGCTAGAAGTAACGTTAAGAAAGAAATAGCGACAGCTAAGGGAGAATTTACGGAAACCACGAAAAGACGCATCGAAGCACAAAAACTAGGAGCTCGTGACTTCTGGAAAATCTACAACAGTGTAGTAAATAATGGGCAATCAACAATTCCCCCACTATCCAACAATCACGAGGTTGTTTGCTCAGCAACCGAAAAGGCTAACATGCTTGCCAGTCGGTTTGCCTCAAACTCCACACTGAACCATTCCAACCACCTCCTACCTGACTTTCCTATGCGGACAGACGCCACGCTAGACGATCTGGAAATCACCCCTGCTCAGGTGAATGCTATCATAAAAAACCTTGACACAAGCATGTGGACAAGATCTAATCCCAGCTGTGCTATTAAAAAAGTGCTCAGCCGAAGTAGCTCCAGTTTTCTCCAAACTCTTCAACAAATGCCCTAATGACTCTTGCTTTCCGGGCTGTTGGAAAACCGCTTCTGTGGTACCAATATTCAAGAATTCTGGCGAAAGAACTGACCCATAAGATTATCGCCCCATTAGCCTCCTCCCACTTTTTGCCAAAATATTTGAGACCTTAATTAACCATGCTCTAGTCCATCACCTTACAGATGCTAAACTTCTGACTGACAAACAATATGGATTTAGACAAGCCCGTTCCACAGCAGACATCCTCACTGTAATCTCTGAACGTATATACCATTCACTGGACAAAGCGGGAGAGGGGAGAGCTGTAGCTCTTGATATATCTAAGGCTTTTGACAGGGTATGGCATGAGGGTCTCCTCAGGAAAATTAGACCATGCGGTATCACTGGTAGAATACTTAACATAATTAAATCCTTCTTAGATAAGAGAAAAATCCAGGTTGTCCTCGACGGTCGTACATCTAAACAATATGATATAAATCCGGGAGTGACCCAGGGGTCTATCCTTGGACCTCTACTGTTCCTGATATTCATTAATGACCTCCCCGAAAAAATTGCCTCTGGGATGGGTATATATGCTGATGACACCACACTTTATAACAGGCACGACAGGAAAACAAATGAACACATATCTAAAGAAATGGCAAAAACATTAGAGGATGACTTCCAATCAGTAGTGGAATGGGGACAAAAATGGATGGTCACGTTCAATGCTGGCAAGACTAAACTGGTTTCCTTCAATAATTACAAGAAACCTTATCTACCACCTATAGCAATGGCCAACGACTCTTTATCTTAGAGTACGTCTGTCAAGCTCCTTGGCCTAACGTTCACAGGAAACATGAGTTAGAACAATTACATCGAGGGCATTGCTAGGGTCGCTGCAAGGAAGGTGGGCTCTCTCTACCGTGCTAGAAAACTACTAACACCGAAAGTATCCTGTACCTCTATAAGGCCACCATTCGCCCATGTATGGAGTATTGCTGTCATATTTGAGCTGGTGCATCTAGTCTCTCGCTCCTTGACAAGGTTCACAAGAGAGTCGCAAATCTGATAGGCCCTAAACTGGCGTATAAGCTTCAGCCTCTGTCCCATCGACGAAACGTTGCCTCCCTCTACCTGTTCTACAAGGATTTTAATGGTGAATGCTCTGATAAACTGCAAGCACTTGTGTCCCCACGACGTGAACACCCTCGACAGACCCGACAAGCTGTAAAATCCGACCCCCACACTGTAGGGATCCCTAGATGTAAAAGATCTTTCTACTCCAGTAGTTTCTTCCCCAGAACCGCTTAACTCTGGAATTCCATTCCAGGCCACTGCTTCCCCAACTGTACTGATATGCAGAAGTTCAAGTGCAACGTGAACCAACATCTTGCTTCCCAAATCTCTACACAGTACCCCAGTAGTTGCTGCCCCTGATAGTAGCCCTCTACACCAAAGTAGCAATGTGCCTTGTTTGGGGGGAAAATGTAATAAAAAATGTAATTAAAAAAAAACTTAGAAGCAATGGGCTAGTATTTCAGACCATATTTACAGGGACACTATGTAAGGAGTTGAGCAGCGAGATTTCTGTTTACTTTACAATTAAATTTCTGCATGCCAATACAGTCGGGGAAGATATTCAGTTCTCTCCCATTGCAAGAACTTAGACCCAGAGGTGGAAAGTGGGATTGAGAAGTCAGCGCCCCATGGGATTGGTAACCCAACATGCAAAAAGTGCCTGGGCATCCCCGTTGGTATTCCGTAGTAGGCGCACCTCAGATGATTAGTAATAAACTAACCACCTTCTCAGAAAGAGAAAGCACGCTCTGGAAAGGTTGATCGTCTAAAACTGCACAGAACTTAACTCCCACGGCAAAATTAACAAGGACCGAATCATTACAGGAATGGTCTAATCACTGTTTTTTTAGGGGTCCTGAGATCAGGGAAGCAAGTACAGCCAAAAGTTTCGATTTGCTGATTCCTAAATATATATATAAATATATATATATATATATATATATATATATATATATATATATATTAGTGTTGGGACGATTATCAGATTTAGGAATCGGAAATCGAAGCTTTTGGTGGTATCGGTATCAGAAATATTTGTGCCTATTTCCGAGCGTAAAAAATGTATTTTACGGGTAAATACTATAAAGAAATATCGCAGTAACATAAATGTACGAACATCCAATTTATTATTTGTTTGGATTTAATTTTATTTACTTTTTAATAATTTATATTAGTTTGAGATAAGTTAAACTTTTAAAAAGCATTGGAAGTAAATATTTAACTATTTCTTTTACTAAGGTCACATAATAAACAAAAAATAATTTTTTTATTTTTATGATTTAAGCTTTTCAAAAAACATAAGTAATCAAGTAAAAAAAAAAATGGAATTTTAATTCAAAATCAGAACAGGGATTTTTGTTTTAATTTTATTATTTTATTGTGTAATAACCCATATTACTACGAAATAGTAAAAAACAAATAAACACAACAGGTCCTTTACTACGAAGTTAAAAAATATTCAATCAAATTTTGATCCTTTTCATATGATTTTTTTTTATTAAATAAAAAAGAATTATGGTACTTATGCATCTATTTTACTGCACTGAAATAATCAGGGTATTTAGAAAGCGATTCTTAACAACTATTTTTTTATTTTCACCTTACAATTAATTAACAAAAATATCGTAAAAATTAAATTTAAATTGTAAATACTATTTTTTAAAAATAGCGCAGTAACATAGATGTACAAGCAGTAATGAACCGCCCCCTTAAGTAAACACTTCATCAAATCTCCACACTAATGTAATGTACTTGCAATAACCCTTATCCCTGAGTGGCTTCCGGGCCTTGTTATGTGGTGATCACTGTGTAAAAAAAAAGCATCCAAATGATTCTGGGTTTTAATTTAATTTTGTTTACCGTGTAATAATGTATATCAGTTTGAAATAAATTAAACATAAAAACATTGGAAGTAAATATTTGTTTACGAATTTTTTAATGAATTTTTTATTAAGGTCACACAATAAGGAAATGATAATTTTAATTAAAAAAATAATTATTACGTTCATTTAATATTTATATAATAACATCCTCCTAAAAACACGGAGATTTTTAAAAAAGTATTTTCTTTTATAAAGTTTTTATGAATAAACGTTAATACGCATAGCAAAATTTAATACAGGCGATTAACACACTTAAACAGAAAACTTAAACCGCCATGTTTTGTTTTTTAAGTTTTCATTGGTAAGAAAGATTACATTTATTCAATCATGAAATGGCTCGGGTTTTCCTTATCCAATCAGAATGTACCGAGGTTTGTCCCACCTAGCGACACCAATTTTTCTTTTTGCTTATTTTTGGATATTCCACTTTCCTTTTAAAGGATGTAAGGATGATAACATCCGAAGCGAATTAGCGTATTAATATATACATTATATTGATTTTCTTTAAAAAGTTTCTTTTGAAAGTTACGTATATTTGTCTAATTTTCTGTCACTTAGATCTTCACCCTGCGTCTGCTCGGACGGCAAAATCTATAATTCTAGTGTGTCTTTCGTTAATTAATAATAATTTAATTATTAATTAAGTTAATTAATTAATTATTATGACGTGTTTGGATGGTTTTATCTTTTTTTTGTACCTCAATGATTCAAAAGCTTTTGTGATTTTCGTTTTCGATTAATGAACTTTTCCGTTTTCGATTATAATGTTATAATTTACACATTAGTAGTCAAAAAGCCATCATCAAAGATTCCTCTTTGAGAACAACCTGTGGTGTTCCCTGGAGTCTAAGTGACAACAAGTCTCCCCAGATTTCCAGTGCTCGTCAACTCTCTTAATAATCTTTGCACGTTAGTTTGCGTTATCGCAACAGCCTTTTACCATTGATTTCTCGTTGGTAACAACTACTGATCTTCAATGGAATTTTGATGGTGATGTCCCAGGCCTTTTCGCACTCATCTAGTAAAGGCCTGGTAAGTGCTTCTCTCCTCGATGTTATTTTTGTTGTTCTTAGCATTAGTATTAGTAGTAGTAGTAGTAGTAGTAGTAGTAGTAGTAGTAGTATTCTTGATGTAATAAAATGCATTATTAATGGATAAAACTAGATCTATTCCATAGACACTGGCTTACCATGAAGGTGTGAAGGACTTATAAAATGGATATGTTCACGCAGGATGCTTATTTCCATAAACCTGACTCTATGAATTTTCATTACCACCAGACTGTCTGGTTTTACTGCTAAAGATAGAAGCTTTTCATAGAATCTCTGGTGTTGCCAAGAATCTATTCAAAATACAAGCTGTGTGTTCAATATAGTATCAAAGGTTCTCATCACCTGTTTATATCTGTTGCTTCTTTCCTTTTTGCAATACATAGGTTGCTGTCACGTGATTCTTCTCCAAAGACAAAGATAAAGTAATCTGAAATCAATGTGATATGCGACCTCTGTGGCGGCACGTGGACTTTTCGACTCCCGCATCGGTGAAAATCTAGATTTGTCTTTTACAACTAAGTAACTATGTAACAGATTATGTGATTTCTGAACATTTCAGTCTTATATAAGATTCATATAGATTTTCTTTAAGTCTATTTCTATTTCAATAGGAGGGCTTACCACTTATCAAGGCCTAAAGGCCGCTCGAGGATAAGGGTAAATGAGTGGCAAGTTGTCAGGGAGACAACATCGTGATAATCAGTAATGGTGGAACTTGAGTAGTATTTGTTTATTTAGGAGGTGCTTATATTAGACCGCGGTATTGTGTTCCACGGACAGACAGTTCTAGGAAATAAACTTTGCACATGGAATTTACGTTTAGTTTACTTATGATAGGTCCGCGTTACTTGGTTATGTATGTTGGATTGTCCGCGAGTATATTTCTTTATATGGTAATTATTTTCATCTATATAATATATAGTGTCAATCTTTCATTTCATTCCGATTTCTCTTATGCATATTTCTCCAGATTTTCAGGACCAGTCTCGGCGCTCCTATAATTATATTCACTACAGTTATTGTTTTTTTTTCATAATCTAATGTCTTCCAGCTTTATAGCTAATTACATGTTTAGTTATTCTGCTTTCTTGATCTCAACCCCGTGAAGCTCCGGAACAGCGAAATATACGATTAGCCAGCTCGTTTGTTTTGTTTTTGTTGTTTTTTTTTATTATCACTTCTCTTCTGTTGATTTCATCCTGCCGGCTTCCAGAACTCAAAGCGTCCACATCGCCTATCTGTTGAAATGTGTTATTCTTTTAGCTGCTACGAGTTTTTCCTCCTTCGTTTTCAGTAGTGCACATTTTTCTATTCTGAATTCTATTCGGAAATCTCTGCTAAATATTTTCTTATTATTTATTGGATTTTCTAGATTCTCTTTTTTTTTTTTTCAAATAATTTCAGGTTGTCCATTTTACTCACAAAAGTACCCCAACACAACCATTGTCAGTGATCGCTGTTAATATTATTAGTACTATTCATTAATCGTTTTTAC
>NC_136493.1:128328522-128371022 GCF_053919585.1 Euprymna scolopes | reverse complement strand
TGTTTTAGTTATATTTTTCCTTGAACATCAGGTCAAGTTCTTTGACTTTAGGCATTCAAGTTGTACCTTAACATGTAAGCTATGTGGTGGCGTTTCGTGATGGTCCTACGCGTTCCAATTACAATGAGAACTTCTTTTCATTTCAATTGTTCAATTTTCTAATTAGATCTTGATATTTATTTTCATATTCAGTCTTGCACTCTTGTATCGAAAAACAGGATATATCACTGATTGTACGAGATCTTTTGGTTTTTATATTAATATTCTCAGGAATGTTCAAAGACCTTATCAATTTGTATGCGCGTGTCCTAAATAAGTTTGATATTGTCGTTTTCTTCTTCCACTTCTGGTTTATGCTCATACCACTGCACATAGTGGTTTAATTCAAACAGTTTGCATATAGTCCAATGTAGGACCTGAACGACTTTGTAGAGTTTCCATTTTTATCTTAACGTTGAACTAACATATTCTGATATAATATTCGCTTATGTTTCTTCTTTTTCATTATACAATCTGAACATCGGCAACGATGCTGTTGTTTTATTGATTTAGTGTTTGATGGACCTAGTGTGAGTGGCTTGTTCCTGTGCTGCCATTAATGTGCTCTCAGTAGTTCTTTTAAAATCATCTCTAATCAACCAATTCGAACTATCATTATCTCTAACTTTAGTGTTCTTTAAGAATAAACTGTGTAGTTTCTTTCCAAATAATTCTCTCTCTTTCTCCCTCCCCTCTCTCTCTCTCTCTCTCTCTCTCTCTCTCTCTGTCTCTCTCATGCCTTCTCTCTTGAAATCTCCCAGTGTCCCTCTTCGGAAATCTCTGACTTTTTTCACTCCAGGCATTACTATATTTTCTCTTTCCATTTCACGAAGAAAATTATTTTTTTTTACTTTCAGACATATATTTAGTTAGAGATGTTTCTTCTATATTAACCACATGCTCAGCACTAAGTAAGCCTCAACCAGTTTCTTTTCTAGGTAGATATAATCTATCTACATCTTTTTTCTGAGCAAAGGCCACATAAACCGTAAGCATTTTACGTATTTATTTTGTTCAAATATTTTAACTCGTTTTCATCTTAGTCATATATATATTGTAGTTTTAGTCCTTTTCCCACTTACTCTGTAAAGGCCTGGTTAATGCTTTCTCGTCTCAGTTTTTCCATCATCCTCGACCTTTCGACTATTTGGTGCGGTTCCAGTCCTACTGGCGCCAGTTTATTATTATTATTATTATCATCATTATTATTATTATTATTATTAATATTATATTTTGGTGGTATCCAACTTATTATGTTTCTGCTATTATAGAACCAGCAATAATTTATTAAAATAATGAATATTTATCCATAACATTATTGGCGCTATTTTCCAAACACAATCAGGTCCGTTATTAGATTACAGAGGATCTGTTACCTTTAGAAACAGGTCATAAAAATGAACAAAATTTATTCTTATCGAGTTGTAGAAATATCTCTTACCGGTAACTGGATAAAAACTGGGATATCAAATAGCACGGAATCTTGCGTATTTATAAGAGATTAAACTCAGTAGATTTCTTAACGAAAGAAAATGTCTGAATATTCGTAGGTTGTGAAATATTACATAAGACTAGCGGGGGTATCCGGCGTTGCTCGGGTGTTTCGAGATGTGTGTGGTTTTGGGTAAATCAAAACAAAAGAATAATAAAAAAAATGTTGCCCGGGTGTTTGCTTCCGGAGGGGACGGGGTAAAAAAATGCAATTGGCCAAAAAAGAAAAGAAAAGAAGAAACAAACAAAAAAAAAGAAGAAAAAGAACAAAATGAAAAAAGAAGGAAAAAGAAGAAGGAAAAAAGAAGAAAAAGAAAGAAAAAATAGAAAAAGAAGAAGAAAAAGAAGGAAAAAAGAAGAAAAAGAAAGAAAAAAAAGAAAAAGAAAAGAAAAAGAAGGAAAAAACGGAAAAAGAAGAAAAAAGAAGAAAAAAGACAAACAGAAACAAACATAGCATCTGAAATGAAAATATGTTTATTTTATGCTATTTAATGTCTTTATTTATTTGTCTTTTGTTTTGTTTACGCAAAAGATTTATCCACACAAAGTAATTTTTTATTTGCAATACTAGATTTTTTACAAATGTTAAGTGTAAGTACACCGGTGTTTTTATTTGTTGTTGTTAATTAAACATGTGTGTATACATCGCTGTCATAGTGGCTTTCTTCCAAATCCACTGTCGTCTGCTTCAATTTACACATCGTTTTTTTAATTGGGCGAATGAAACTTCGAGAAATTCAATGTGTAAAAAAAAATAATGAAAAGAAGAAGTCACTTCTCCCCCGTAATATCACCTTAAAAAGTACAGTAAACATAACATAAGAAAAACATAATAAAAGGAATAAATAGGCGAGTAATTGGTTGCAAAAATGATTGCCGGTGTAGCGTGATCCAAGCTGGAATGGAAATCACGGTAAATCGAGGGAAGAAAAAAGCAAAGAAAAGGAAGAAGTCCATATACTTGGAAATCGGCTGCATATAAAACTGTATTTACCTAAATGTTGGCTGGGAATCGTTAATCGATAAGGCTAGGTCGATAAAGTAATGAACGTAACATAAATACAGTAGGATACGCAATTAATAGTTGCAGACGGATAGAGTTAGATGTAAAATCTGGATTCCAATGTTAGTTCGTTTCGTGTTTTTGTGTATTTATTAAATACACAAAAACACGCGATTGTTTCTGTGTAAACTGTAGAATGTGGCGGAGAACGGATTTCTGTAAGAGAACTGAACTGTATTCCCCAGAATGTTGGCAGGGGAGTGTTAATTTATGAGGCTATGTCGAAAAAAAAAAAGGAACGTGGCATACAGTTGGGAATCCAATGGTAGTTGGTTTCGTTTGTTCGTTTAGTTATGTAATAAACTCGATTTTCTCTGCGTAAACTGTATTTTTAATGTGGAGGAGAACGGATTTCAGTAAGAGAGCATTGTGATAGACTGCTATTAAATTAAGCAAGGTAAAATTGAACGTGGGCTAAGAATGTCTGATAAAAACATTTTTAAAAAAAAGAGAAAAATACGGCAATAGTAACCCTTTGGTCCATTACCCCCCCCCCAATGAAAATGAAATAAACCAAAAAATAAAGTAAAAACGAAAAGAAAATAGAAAAAAAAAAGAAAAAGATAGTATCAGTAACCCTTCGGTTCGTTAACCCCCCCCCCCAATATAAATAAAAAATTTTAAAAAGAAGACGAAGAAATGGCATAAGTGAACATTGGATTCGATGTAATCGAAAGTTGCGTTTCAACCGACGGAAAAATACCAATCCGTTTTTTTAAAGCAACTACGAACTCAAACCGGTGCTTCCTCGCAGGTTCCTTGTAGACGTATCCCCACCGGTGATAAGTGGGCAGAGGAGGAGTATGAATGTAATAGAGGAAAAAGTTTTTACCACTTCCATTGATTGTAACTTGCAGTTTTAGTCGCGTTCAAGCGACTCTTTAAGTCACTCCGTCGGTCGGTCGGTCTGTCGGTTGGTCTGTCGGACAGTCTGTCATTAACACTTTTGTGCTTGGCTTTTTTGGTTAAGATCAAAGGTCTGTTGTTAATAGATGCTATTCTTAGCTTTTTAAGCTTTTCTTGCACTTTTGGCCAAGATCAAAGTGTAGTATCTGTTCCGGCAGATACTGCAAGCTATGACTAGCAAAGACCAGATGTGGGGGCAACCCCACATGTCTGACCTTTAACCAGCTCCCATTTCCCACCTCTCGGGAGCTGGTCCCCTTTTCCCCTTCCCCCTCCCTTCACTCCTCACATTAAAAATCGGCCTTGTGCCTAATTTGCTCGGTGGGGGAGCAAATAAATACCATCTGTTCCGGCAGATACTGCACTTAAGATAATTTTGTACCAGTCAATGGAGGGGAAACCCTCTATACTGGGACAATTATTATTTTTGGTAACCAGAGTGACCCCTTTTAGGGGAGCTGGTTTTTACCTCACATTAAAAACGGCCTTGTGCCTAATTTGCTCAGTGGGGGAGCAAATAAATACCATCTGCTCCGGCAGATACTGCAAGCAAAGACCATATGTGGGGGCAATCCCACATATAAGACCTTGGTCAATGTAGGGGCAACCCTTCATACCAATTGTCATTATCAAACTCCCCTACTCCCTGGGGAGTTGGTCCCATTTTCCCGTTCATTCCTCATATTAAAAATCGGCCGTGTGCCTAATTTGCTCGGTGGGGAGCAAATAAATTCAGCTTTTCTGGGCCTTTTGGCCAAGATCAAAGTGTAGTATCTGTCCGGCAGATACTGCAAGCAAAGACCATATACATATTAAAAATCGGCCTTGTGCCTAATTTGCTCGGTGGGGGAGCAAATAAATATCATCTGTTCCGGCAGATACTGCAAGCAAAGACCATATGTGGGGGCGACCCCACATATAAGATCTTGGTCAATGTAGGGGCAACCCTTCATACCAATTCTCACTATCCAGCTCCCCTACTCCCCGGGGAGTTGGTCCCCATTTTCCCCTTCACCCCTCACATTAAAAATCGGCCTTGTGACTAATTTGCTCGTTGGGGGAGAAAATAAATACCAACCCGACATATAAGACCTTGGTCAATGTAGGGGCAACCGTTCATACCAATTGTCACTATCCAGCTCCCCTACTCCCCGGGGAGTTGGTCCCCATTTCCCCTTCACTCCTCACATTAAAAATCGGCCTTGTGACTAATTTGCTCGGTGAGGGCGCAAATAAATACCAACCCGACATATAAGACCTTGGTCAGTGTAGGGACAACCCTTCATACCAATTGTCACTATCCAGATCCCCTACTCCCCGGGGAGTTGGTCCTCATTTCCCCTTCACTCCTCACATTAAAAATCGGCCTTGTGCCTAATTTGCTCGTTGGGTGAGAAAATAAATACCAACCCGACATATAAGACCTTGGTCAGTGTAGGGACAACCCTTCATACCAATTGTCACTATCCAGCTCCCCTACTCCCCGGGGAGTTGGTCCCCATTTCCCCTTCACTCCTCACATTAAAAATCGGCCTTGTGCCTTATTTGCTCGTTGGGGGGAGCAAATAAATTCCCTTTTCTAGGCCTTTTGACCAATATCAAAGTGTAGTATCTGTTCTCACTACATGCTGTGCTTCTGTTTGTAACTTTGTGATATAAAGTGGGTGTTCACTTTTCTGTATTAATTTAACGTTAAATGATCCCCCTACTTTACAATCAATTACTCTTAAAGATAGTCAAGTCATTCTCCAGATCATTCAAGTCAGATGCCATGAAACCTAGTTTGCTGCACTCTAGCATAGCAAAGATCTATACAAAATCCCAGTCCGATTGCCCCATTTAGATTCAAAGAAAACTCTTAGAGTAGACATGATATTGAATGACTGATGCCTCTAACAGTGCTCTGAACGGATACTATAATTGCACCTTACATAAACAAAATTCACAGAAAACTTCAGTCAGATCGACACAGTAGTTTCCGGGAAAACTCCTACAGTAAATGTGCTTACATGGTGACTAATCCCTATATATCTCTGCTAATTTCTAACTGTGTCTCAAACGGATATTATAATACTTAGCTCGCTGCACCTTATAAGAAAATCTATACAAAATTTCAGCCAGATCGCCCAGTAATTCCAAGAAGAAGACAAAGATATATATATATATATATATATATATATAATTACACTGACGTAAATATAACCATCTTGCTTCTTTTTCAAAACGTATCGCAAAAACAGAAACAAACATATATATATATATATATATATATATATATATATATATATATATATGCATATATATATATAATTACACTGACGTAAATATAACCAGCTTCCTTCTTTTTAAAGCCAATGAAATCGTATAAATATTAATGATAGATTTCACCGACTCCAATCAATCAACTTCATCGTGCTGTTGTTTACGAAGTCTTTTAAGACGAGAAAATTGTGTTTCTTTTTCAATTACGAAGCAATAGAAAATTGTATTTATTTTTTTCGATTTTTTTTCTTTTGTAAGAAAAACATCTATTTTCAGACAAAATAGTCATTGAAGAATGGGCAGATAGATTTATTACTTGACGATGAAGTTGAAAAAAAATCGTGGATGGAGTGAAAATAATAGTTAACAACATTAGACGAAACCAAGAATAATTAACCTATGACAGAAGTGTCAATCGGAACTGACAAGCTGCGAGGATATTTAGATGACACGCAATATAAAGATGAAACCAAAACACTTGAATAACCTCGACAAGTATTTATTTACAAATATCAGACTTTTTTTTTTAGTTTTGAAAGGCTTTAAAAAAACAGCCGCCTGTTTGGCTATATGACTAAAACCTAAAGACAGTACTTAATATTAACACCACAACTTTAGAATTACTCAAGACACGGTTGGAAAAGATTTATTATTGCAATTTGCTAATGTGCAGAGGTATTGTAAAATTTTAAATCACGTTATAATAACGTAAAAAATTTAATAATACAGCTTTAAACAAGTACAATAGTCTCCTTTAGTGAAAAGCCTTAATAAGAATGACAAGTAAGTTGACAGCTGATTGAACACAGAAGATTGGGATAAATTCGTGGAGTAAACAGTGGACCTTGAGTTTACTTCTGGCAGCCTCATAACTCTCGCTTCTCTTATTATCTCTTTATGCCTTCATATTACATGAACGAGATTTTTGACATCGGGGTAATAATCGCTGTTTTCTGGGTCAGAGTCTATGCATCTAACACCTATCGTTGATTAGTTTTTGTCCTTTAATTATTACTTTTTATCATCTCTTTACATCAAGTTTTCCCTACAACGAATTCAATCATAAAAATCCAGTTCGACAACAGTATTAAATACATATCAAAATTCTTCAATCACTATTTAGCACCAATGAAAATGTTCGTATTATTATTGATGCACGTCCGCCTTTCAATAAATAGTTGTCGCCGCATATTTTACTTTATGAGTGAGGACGACAGAATCACTCACTTAGCAAAAATCCCACATTAAACTGCGTCAACGTTAATGTTCTGACGATCTTGGAAACAATGTAAGCGAAGTACGATTCACAGAGCAATGTGTAATCCCATCGTAGGATCCGACCAAAAACGCATCCCTCAAAGAGAACTCCATTAAATAAAACCTTTTGTCATGCTCTACAGGATATAGTCCACATGTTTATAGGCATTGTGGTATTTCTCCTTTTCTTACTTTGAACAAGACAATCAACTAAAACGCTATTAAAAGTATATTGTGTGTCACTAGCGATCAATCTGTTTTAACCTATAATATAAATCTTACCTGCCTGTTAAATGTATGTATGTATGTTTGTCAGGACATGTAATATGTTACTGGTACCATGTAACCCAGTACTACGTGCCTCATGGTCGGGTCACCGGCGACTAAACTGGTTCCGCCATCAGACCTGTTTGGTGAGGAGGGTGGCTAGTCTCCCTGAAGGATTAAAAACAAGACCTTCCAAAGGGTGAATGAACCCTTTTTCGGGGTCAACGGCACACTAGCACCGTGTGTGTTTGTGTGTATGTATGTTATGTGTGTGTTGGGGTGGAGAGGGCTCTCGTAAGCCGTGGTGAAGGCAACCTTTCTAGGAGAAGCAAATCTCTGATTTAAAAAACCATAAAGCGGGAGACCAGTACCGCATTAAGCTGGTCTGCAGTTTAACTTGTTGCTGTCTATCTTGCTCTTGCTTGTTGCTGGTTCTCAACATTTTGAACCGAAAGAGAGATATAGATGTCATACAAAGCTAAGACCCTTTAACATCATCTGTTTATAAATACTCCCTCAGTTATGTGTCTATTAAAATGGTCCTGTGGCGATGGAAGTCATTTTTGGGCTCATGGACTTTAAGTGTCTGAGGGAGTGGCACACGTCTGACAAGACGTTGCAATCATCATGTTTGTTTGTATGTGTGAATGTATATATGTATGTATGTTTGTATGCCTATTTAAAACTTTCGACAGAGGCGACGGATTTTCACGAAGTCTGTATCGTCTTGAGGCTCGACTTTTCGGTCGAAAAATATCGAAAAATTGGCCCAAACATTTATTCCTTCAGCTTTAACTGGGCACTTTTTTTACAGGGAGGGGTTGCTTTTTTCGCCGATATTTTCGAAAGTCGTAACCTCTTTTCGATCGAGTAGCCTTAATTTAAACCTACGTCCCATCAAGTTTTGCGATGGGAGCAACAGCAAAGACGTCACTTTTTTCACGTTCTTTTTCTCCTTCGCGGTATGGATTCGAGCCTGCCTGCTTACTACCTTTCCTTTTTTTTTTTTTTTGCTCAACATACACCTGCAACGACCCGGGCAACGCCGGACACCAAGGTTAGTGTAATATATATGCCATCATAAATTCACTATTAGAAATTTGTGGGGGGGAGGGGGCTAGCTATCGTTGAAGAAAATCGTTCTCATCTTTAGACTTGAGTTGATTGAGACATAAAGAGAAAATAGATAATTATTTTTATTGTGATTATGTTGATTATTTATTGCATTTGAGACGGTTACTTTTCTAATTTTTGCAAATAAAGTTGTGCCAGGAATTGTTCTTAGATCTTTGAACGACTATGATTTAACGAAATGCGTGAATTTGCGTGTGCAAAACGTCTCTGCCATACTCCTCTCTGAATATTTGGTCTACTGACTTCAGACGTAATTTATAAAGCATCCGGATTTCGTGAACACTTTCGATTTGGCTTTTAGCTTATAATATAAAAGCAAAAATATCTGTGTGTGTGCATTTTTTTTATATGTCTGCCAAAGGCTTGGGGGCGCTCGGGGGGGGGTTACTAAATCTTACAACATTTTATATACTGCCTAGATTATAATAAGTCCGATTTACGAAACGAGGTCGTCTGTACCTTTTATTATGTTATAGAATTCGCACTGTGATTTCATTTTCTCTACTACTATCGTGTGATGTTTGATCTAGAAAACCACACGTTCACGTTCGTTTAATCACCTGCTTTTTAAAACGTTCATTTTCAGCCGTTTCCAATTTCCTGTTCTCGTAGTGTCGCTTCTAAAGGGTCAAAATTGAAACCAAAATTGATCTCGCAGGAGTATATAGACGAACTTCTGAACATGCGTACATATCTATATTTTACTTGATCTCGCTTGATTTGTATAGCGATAGCCTATCTGGTAACAATGAATGCTGAAAGGATAAATAATAACTAAGCTGAGAGTGTTAAATGTTTTGGTTTTGATTTCACCAAAGTATTTTTTTTTTAACTTTTAAAATCAAAAACTTTTAAAATCATTACTATATATATTAAGCACCAAATAATAATCAATAGATAATTTGTTCTATTTAAAAAAAAATATGACATCTGCATGAATTAAAAGATATTTACGCGATTTTGCATCTGGGTAACACCGGGCATAATTTAGATTCTATTCTATCCTTGTTGCTGGTAAACATAAAACTACTTTGATAATATAAGGATGAAATAAATCTTATGTCATGAATTACAAACAAAAATGGGAAAGACCTAAAAACTTAACGTTTTGCCCACTATTTCACTGGCTTCATCAAGAGGTAAAAACATAGAGATGCGTGTATATATATGTGTGTGTGTGTGTGTGTGTGTGTGTATAGACAGCATGTAAAGATCCCCGTAATATGCCTATTGCTAGACCTCGCATCCATATCTTTTTAGTAGCAGATCTCCTCCGTGAACTAAGAGCTTTCGATAACACCTACACAAATATTGTATATAAATCGATATCTATCTATCTATATATATATATATATATATATATATATATATATATATATATATATATATATATATATATATATATATATATTGTTTTAACAAAGTCAAAACAACAAAGATTGGATGGATAGCAATAAGTAGTGTACTTTCATTCTTCGTTACAATTGTTTGGCGACTAGTCAGACAATTTCAAACCTTATATCGTTTGAAAATATTCACATGATCGGCCTCTCTTCAGAGGTTGAGAAAAACACTTTTTCAATGAACAATATAGAATCCATTTCCCATTTAAGAAAAACCATGTGATAAAAAATGTACCTACATTTCTTCCTCCAGACGTTTTTCAGTTTTCTGTTTATATATATATATATATATATATATATATATATATATATATATATATATATATAACAAAAGCAGAAATCAGAAGGAAGTCCAAATGGTTTCATTTCAAAGCAGAGAATAATCCAATGACTAAGTCTACATGGTTTTTATTAATAATAGTTTTAGATCGGTGTAATCAGTTCTCATATCTCACTCAGCAAATAAAACTAAACAAGGAAAGCGATTCTATTACATCTCTATTCTATCTAAAGCTAAACATTGAGATTTTATGTCTGCTACATTTTCATTTAAATTCGTATAAGTATTATGTATATTGCTACTTTCCTTCCGAACTTCAGAATTTCCCGTTAATGTAGCTGATTATCTCAAACCATTCTATTCATGCGTCTGGCAATATTTTGTTGTATGTTTTCTATTTTCCAATTGAACTTTGATTGATTTGATTGGGTTATTTGCTGTTTGCTTTGTTTCTTGTTTATTTCTTCCAGTTCGGCTACAAGTAATTATCAGTTCGTTTCTTTTGTTTTATTATTGTTTCCACAGATTGTCGATTCGAAATCTTTTAGCGGCATATTATTTCTACAATATCGATGCGGTAAAATAAGTAAATGGAATGATAAATTATCGATTCCGTTCAGAACTGAGGTAAGTTTTTTTTTTCTTTTTAAAGAAAAATAATATGTTCAACATATGTGTAAATACTATGTTTATAAAAAAATATATTCGAATAGATTTTTTTTTAACTTTATGAAACAAAGAATATTGCCACGGTTAATATAGCAGTTGTTTGTTTTTTTTCTATGTGCTTTATATTGGAGACATTGAGTCGATGCAATGAAATAGAAATGTTGCATAGGGGACGAACAACGCCGGATATTACCGGATGCCTTGCAAACTAACATTTACTGATCCGGGTAAAACCAGAAATAAATCGGATTGCTGAACTATGATTTAAATAGTACCGGGTGGAACGATAAAATTATCTTCCTAAAAAAGACGACATGATTCCATTTCCATTTGATGAAAAACGTTTTTTTTCTTGTTGTTGCAGACCATCTAATAGTTAGCTAGTTGTGTCCAAATGCTAAGAGCAATAGGAGCCTTCTCTCATGTCTGAAAGTGACACAATGTTCAACGAGAGAGATCGGAGATGCGCCGCTGTATCCAAGTTATTACAACAGGACCATTGCCAGAACCATAAAGATGCAAATCCGGACGGTTTAATGCTTGAGGGCGCAGATCAACAAAGTTTCCGGCCACGGTTATTGTATTTATGTGGTTTCAAGTAAGGGCCACATCATGCCACCTCATATCTCCGGAGTCGGCTTGAAAGTCAACACCAATGTGTACCTTGATGTACTGAAAGGTGTGATGAACCCCTGGTGAAATCTGATGGCCGCTGGCAGACCCTGGGTGTTGCATAAGGACTCGGCGCCAACCCACAAGTCTAAAGAGAGTCAGGCTTCAGAATGAGTGCTATGACTTTCTAGCCTTCTCTCATTGGCTCCTCCTTCCCTGACCTGAACTCGCTCCGTTTGGTCATATGTCGAGAACCTCACAAATATGACCTCCCACAACACCAAAGCCGGCCTGGTCGCCGCTATCCGCCGTGTATATGCTGAGCACCCGCCGGCGCTTGTGGAAAAGGCATGCTTCAAGTTCCGGACCGTATCGAGCCGGTGATTGAGCTGAAGTCAGTTATATTGAATATATGTCAGCTGTACTACATACTCAAGTTACCTAAATTGATTTTTCAATAAATGTTTTAAAATAAAGCTGTAGTTTTTTTTTTGTGCCGTTTTCTTTGGAGCGGCAAATTTATCTTTCCACCCTGTACATTCTGATCGAATAATCGAGGAGGTGAAACAATGACAGAAAATATTTTAAGTGGATTCAAATTGCTCAGTTTGGAATGCAATAAAACAATTCGAAATTTCAAATTGAATATCAAAATAAGCAAACAATCAGATTCCGATCAAGGAATGTGGGTAATGTCAATATAAGACATAAGCAAACTCAATAAGAGAGAGAAAGGAAGTGAGAGAGGAAGCCAGGGCGACACTTCTGCCGTCGTCGCACTGACAACTACACATGATCCACATACTGATCCGAACTCTCTCTCTCTCTCTCTCTCTCTCTCTCTCTCTCTCTCTCTCTTGTCATACTATCACTTGATTTTGATTTAACAATAGTTTGATTGTTTGTATGACAAAACACGGCTACCAGCATGTATATGCAGTTGGAACGCATTTTGTTAAAAGTGTGGACATTAATTATATAGACGACAATATTACAGAAGATTAACTGTCAAATGTTAAATAAAGTTTGACATTTGTAAGAAAACGAAAATAAACATATTCAATCGTACAAAATGTACAAAATAGCTTTCTTAGAATAGAAACCAAGTATAAGCGATTCGATGAAGGTCTATAAAATAAGATCTTAAAACATTAAAGAAAACTAGCCATGACATTCCATCTCGCTTTCTCTACCTTCGCATTACTGGTAAGAAATTGTTATTAAAGAATAGAACCTCGGTTATAAAATTATATTATATATATTCATTAACTGAAATTCATAGATGGTTATCTTATTTCCAGTATGGTAGCCGCGAGTCAGTCGAAGCACAGGAAACTGCCATTCCTTCATCTTAAAGAATTAGTCTAGATTTTCATCGGCAAACACTATTTAAAAGAAACGACTACTGCGTACGACTGTAATGTTGCAGTTACAAACAAAGGAAAGAAAGAAATAAAAACATAGATCGCCATTTTTTTTCCTTTTTCTAAAGTTTTTTATTACTGTTATAATTGTTTCGACACCACTTAAACGTCTCTCGCTGACACATGTCCATTTATTCTGTTTCACGTTTCTCTTTCCTCCGACCGCAAGCCGGCAACAGCCATTCTCGTCCTCAACTTTACACCTCTATTTTATTCGACGCTTTCTTTAGCACGTGATTTTTTCTCTTTTTTTTATCTCTCGCACACACTTCCCAAATTTGCACATGCGCATTTTTCGGGTGCCGTTGTCGCTAATCTGTTCGCAAGCCAGCCAGCCCTCGCTGACGTCGACACCTTCATACGCTCTCACACTCATTATGTTACACAACAACTAAATCAGTTTTTGATGTTTCTTTATATAACTCCTTAGAATTAGAATTTGTAAGTTAAGAAGCTAACGTAAGAGTTAAGAATCGAACCTGGCGCGTGTAACCCTTCTGATGCGAGTATTAAAAAAAAACTCACCGTTTAACATCACACTGACTTCGGGTTACTAATTGTTGTAGACCCGTGCTAGGGGTTACAAATGAAAGAAACCACAAGTAGTATAAAGTGTATAAAATATATGTATTTATCATAAAGAATACAGGAGCCACTAAAGTGGTATTAGAAGTTCGTGTTCGTAGCATGCGGTTAAACTTGGTATGAATGTCTCCATTTAGTCTCTGAACCCAGAAGTAGTCATAGTACTGGGTGATTCCACTTAGTTCTCAAATAGGGCTGATTTGTACCCCACAACACTAATGACACCATGTCAAAAGAAAGGAAAAGAAAAATTCTGATGAAGATATATATCGTCGAAAATATGTTAGTTTATTTTTTATTAAATAGGTAAAACGTTATTTGCAAGCAATCTGCGTTGTATTGGTTTCTTCACTTATGACGTTTAATTCAAATTTACATAAAACTCAAACGAAAATAATTATATAATTCATTTCACGCCAGATATGCGCGATCGTCCTGATTGGAACATTTGACTAAAGAGCGTTAAAGATTGATTTTGATTTTTTTAGCGAAACTATGTAAAAAAGAAAAAAGGGGGAAAAAACACAAACTGATTCCATGCCTGATGAAGATGTAGATAGTCGAAAGCATGGTTATTTGAAATGTTTAAATAAATGATTGTTTTTTTTTTTAGTCTGCATTGTATTGGTACTTTTAACTTACAAATTTTAATTCTAAATTTACACAGTGCTTACAACGAGGAAACAATCTGTAATAAACCCTTGGATTTTAAATTGATAAAAGAACATCGGCTTCTTAAAAAAAACGCTCTAATCAATTCAGAAAATGCACATAACGCACGTAACTACCTTCAAATTATGTTACAACTCTTATTTAATAATTAAAAAAAACACGTTTTAAATTACATGCATTATTATTGTTAGGCTATTCTTCTGACTTATAAAGAGCCACCAGTTTAATAGGGATCAGTTCTTCTTTACTTTAAAGGTTCTATCGTTAAGACGTCCGCTATGCAAAAAAGGTCATAAGACAATACATGTATTTGATTCCACTAATTCATTCCTGAAAAAGACTCTTTTCTATCTGCTATTCGTTTTGCACAAATGATAAAACAGATTTCGCTATGTACAATTAAACACGGTATATATTTCAAATTTCAAACCACATAAGACAAGACAACATTCAGCACGGATATTACAATAAAACAGTTTATTTATTAACACGAATTGCTACCATCAGTCAACCCCAAACTCCCATCACCCGGACACGCATATCAATAGATAAGCACACACACACACACACACACACACACACACACACACACACACACACACACACACACACACACACACACACACAAACATTTCCAACGATTATATATATATATATATATATATATATATATATATATAAAATTTTGGTAAATTTAATTGTAATCTTATATATGTATATATAATAAAAAATACGATTAAATTTACCAAAATGATCCAAGATAGTAAAAATAAAGTATGATATAAATATTAAAAAATTAATATTTATAAAGTTATCTCAGCCAGATGTAAAAGCTCGATAAAATCAAGTAGGAGATAGAGCTTATAATACTATAAGACTATCCACTTATCAAGTGTCTCCTTTTCAGATTAAATATGTTTTTAACTCTTTTTAAAAGTGTTTTTAACATGTTTTATTAACTGTTTGCTCGTGTATATATATATATATATATATATATATATATATATATATATATATATAATTGTTAGTTGTATGCCATCGACCAAAAGAATAGAATTAATTTACATTCAATTTTTAGTTTTTTAAGGGGATGAGCAAGTGCCAATAATATATTCATATACGCCTTATGCGCATTTTGCAGACAGTAGCAAAAAAGATTGTCGATTATTTATTTGGTTGTTAATCAGAGATGTTTAAATATTAATAAAAACCACATTTAAAAAAATTAGGAGATCAATAAAAATGAAAAGAAAGGAAAACGCAAAACACTCACTTTAAAAATGACAATCAGATAAAAAAAGTAAGTCGTTAGGAATGTTTCAGACTTACATCTTAGATATGATCAAGTAAATTTAAGATTGTCATTTCGAATGTAATTCGATATTTTCTGAAATCAGATGATTTCAGTTTAACACTTTCAAACAAGTTCTTTTCAATGTGATATTGTGAATCTTTATTAGGTTTGAAATCCAGATAAATATGAATTTCCGATTCTCAATTTCACAGCCTGCGTGCAAAGTGATGTTTAGATTTGCAATCTTACAGACTGTCCATGTTCGAAAACTGGCGAATGATGACATGAGGGAGCCGATTGAATATGGCAACTCGATATTTGTTCTACTTGACCTACGTGATACCTTGAACTCACTGTGTGTAATTTTCTCTTATTTTTATATAGAAATATTTGTTCTATTGCTCCTATTTTAACTTGATGACATTATACATAGAATAACAACAATCAAATTAAGGGATAACGATAACATACGCGTAAGAACTCGGTTCTTATTGTTTAGCACTCGAAGTTAGAATTCAAGTCGGTCAGTTACGCTCGTATGCACAGATCATGATGTTATAATCACCGAATCACTCTAGCCGTCTATACATTAATATAAATGCTAATCTCAACTATATACCTTGCGGTTAACGTTGTCGTGTGGTTTGTTCCTTGCTAATGGAGTCAGAAATGGCTTCGTAGTGGTGTTCGAATCTCCCGACCGACTGTAATCGTAACTTCCTGGACTAATGATTCCCGAGAAACACTAGTGTCTCTAGGTATTAAAAATAATTATAGTAATAATTATATATATATATATATATATATAGTTGTTGTTGTTGTTGTTGATTTTGACATAATTTTTATTTATTTATTTATTATTTTCAAAGCATATATATATATATATATATATTTATATATATATAAATTATAAATATAAAAATATATGTATATAAAATATATTTAAAAGAGAGAAAGATAGGAAGAAAGAAAGGCAGAGAGGAAAAAGCGAAGATATATAGATAAATAGATAGATAAATGAAAAGAGAGTAAGTAACTTATTGAGAAAAGAAGGAATAAATAATAAGAAATAAATAAAGTAAAGATAAAAAAGAAGGAAATATAGACATGATAAAGTGAAAGAAAACAAAATTAAGGAATTAAGAAAAACACAAGAAAACCTAAAAACGAACGATAACCAGGGAATAACAACAACGATCAACTCAGTGCATCCCGATACGACACTCGTATTTTTATAACCTATAATAATAATAATAAGAAGAAGAAGAAGAAGAAGAAGAAGAAGAAGAACAATAATAAAATCATAATAATAATAATCATACAAATAATAATAATAATAATAATAATAATAATAATATTAATATATATATATATATATATATATATATATATATTAGTATGTATGTTTTCTGGCATGTGTAATTACCGTTTATCATAATAGACATGACAGTAATCGAGGTTCAGTTCAATATAACTATCAGTAGTAATCGACAAATAGCAACAATGTTTTCCTTTTGTCTTAGGAAAACAAAGTCTTGTATATTGATTCAAAAAATATTTTTCGAAAGTTGTCATTGTTTATTGTTTTTGGTCGACAAACTGCACTTGATCCCCGCGCGCAAATATTTGATAACAAAGGTTGTGAGGGCATTTCATTTATTCTGCGATGATTGTATCTGATGTACAAATAAATATAATCTTGCTCGTGCCATCTTCGCCTGTCCATAATTGTTCAGGCAGTTTTATGGAAAAGAGCAATTATTGTGTAGAACGCAGGATCTAGGATCGAATGATGTAAACGGTGAAGAGTAATAAAAAGACAAATAAAAAAAAACGCGTAGAAAAGATGCGAAAGGGGGGGGGCAAAAATACAGGATTGCACGAAAGAAGAAAAACAATGAATGAATGAATGAATGAACAGAAGAAATCTACAGGAAGCGAAAACGAATGTTCACATTTCTAAGACAATGGCTGAAAACTTAGAGAATTGCCTTCACTCTGTAGTGAAATGGGGAACGTAAATGGATTGTAATATTTAATGCTGCTAAGAGTAAGCTTCTTTCCTTAAATAATTACAAGAAACCTCCTCAACTATCGATTGATATCAGTAATTATGCGCTAACTGAAAGCTCACCGTTCAAACGCCTTTGTTTAACTTTTACAATCAATATGAATTGCGACTAATATATTGAAGACATTGCCAAGTCTGCTGTAAAGAAGATGGCAACCCGCAGTATTCTATCAATCTACACATATACCATTCACCCATGCATGGAGTACATTGTCACCACATCTGGTCTGGTGCATCTACCACTAGCCTTTCGCTTTTAGACACGGTTCAAAAAAAAAAAGAAGAGTCTCAGCTTTAATAAGTCCCGCGCTGTCAACAATTATCTGATTGCCGCAATTTTGAATGCGTGTAACTGTTTTACAAGTATTTAAATGAAATGTGCTTTGAAAATTCAAATTCGTGTGCCCACTCGACGTAAATATTCTTAACTAATCCGACAAGCAGAAATGTAAAAGACCCAAGACACCGGAAAACTTTCTTCCTTCGAACTGTTTGAGTTGAAGTGTAATATAAACAGACATCGCGCTGTTCAACTCCCTACATAGTGACTCTGTATACATGGTCCAAAGTAGTAACCTCTTACGTTCAAGTTTTACTCTTCTTTGTTTGGGTTGAATATGAGTATAAAAAAAGAACGAAAAGTAGGAAAGGAAAGAATGAAGGAGAAGAGAAAGAGGAAACTGAAAGAAAACAAAAATAAAGATTCAAGAAGAAAAACATTAAAGAAACCATGAATACGAACGAAATGGAATTAGAAGAAAAAGAAGATACATTAACCGCTTATTAAAAGACGGTTAAAAATTGACATAATGCAGAAAGAACCTTCGAAAAATAAACTGAAACGATAATGAAATTAGCAGGTAAAAATAAAAATGAACGACTTTGTTGCAAATCAAAATATCATGATAAATTATTCACAGTGAAAAGAAATCTTTTATTTAGACATTTATTATTAAAAAAGAAAAAGCGAAATAACTTTGTATTATTTATTTCTATGACTACGAGGGCTGACCCACTTCCCATTGCACTAGAGCATTTCTCCCATCGGTTGATGCAGCTCTGGAGACCGTTTTTGTAGAACACCCCAGGTTGGTCTCCAACCACGACGTGATTTCAGAAATCAAGGCTGTGCATCATCTGGGAAACGCTTTCCTTTCAAAAACAACTTTATGGCTGGGAAGAGGTGAAAGTCAGAAGATGAAAGGTTAGGGCAGTAGGGAGGATGGGAAAGGATTCCATAACCACACGCCCGTGCTTCTGATCTGGCGACATGCGAGTTGTGGACCGGGCGTTGTCCTGCAGGAGGAGGGTACCTTTGCTGATCTTGCTCCGCCTCTTGATTTTGATAGCTTCCCTTAATTTCCTCTAAAGTGAAGCATAATAGGCTCCTGTAATTACGGTACCCTTTGCCAGGAAATCTGTCATCACTACTCCGTCCTGGTCCCAGAAGACTGTGAGCATCACCTTGCCAGCGGAGAGCTGCACCCTTGCCTTCTTTGGAGGTGGTGAATCCAAGTGCTTCCACTGCATTGACTGGGTGTTGGTCTCTGGATCATAGTGATGGACCCAGGTTTCATCCTGTGTAATCAGTCTTTTGAAAAACTTTGACTCATCTTCTTGGCACATCTCCAAATTCATCTTCGAGCACTCGACGCGTTCTCGCTTCTGGAATGGTGTGAGCAACCTGGGAATCCATCTGGCAAACACTTTATGCATATGCAAATGGTCATGAATGATAGTTTCCACGGACCCTGTACTAATCTTGACATTTTGGGCTATTTGGCGAATAGTAATGCGCCGATCTTCCAAAATGGCAGCCTCAATGGACAGCTATATGTTTTGGTTTCGATTCTAGTTGATAGTGCACACGTCAATTTTTTTAATCACGACTATATATTAGGTTCAATATAGTAATCGATAGAGAATTGACTCTATCATAATGATTATGAAATCAGCATAAATTAAGATATATTATTCAAGTATATTTTACGACTGGGAACGCCGGGCAATCTGCTAGTAGAAATATAATTAGTGTTATCACAAATTGCTTGCTTATATTATAAACTAGTCTGGGTGCCCGACATTTCCCGGGGGGTGGGTGGAGGTGTGTGTTGAGCAAAAAAAATAATAATAAAAAAGGGTAGTAGGTGGGCAGGCTCGAACCCGTACCGCGAATGAGGAAAAAAACGTGAAAACAAAACATGACGTCTTTGCTGTTGCGTCCATCGCAAAACCAGAAGTGGCGAAGGTTTAAATTAACGCTAGTCAATCGAAAAGAGACGAAGACTTTCGAAAATATCGGCGAAAAAAGCGACCCCTCCTTGTAGAAAGGTGCCATGCTGAGGGTAAAGTGATTAATGTATTTGGTCATTTTTTATATTTGTTGTCCGAAGGGTCGATTTCAAAACGATACCGATCTCGTGATAATTCATCGCCTCTGTAAAAGGTTTTAGGCAGACATCCAAACACATATACATACATACAGGCATACATACATACATACATACATACATACATACATATATTTAAACAGCAGGTGAAATTAATATAGATGTAAACAAATAATGTTATTTTCTTTTTTTTAGATAAGGATAAAGAATTTACATTATTTGGAATATTCGAGACTCTCTTCTCATCTTGAGTATTATTTTCACAAGGTTTCGGTAGATGTAACCTACGACCTTCTCTGGAGTGCCTTGTCGGGCTCGGAAATTGTTCTGTCGAATACGAAAATCCGCACGGAATTTCAAACGGAACTTTATTTTTATTCATTATGCGCACAAGACGTAACGGATAAAGTACCAAGTGCATTCTATTTTAAATGACTCTCTTCTGGATGTTGACGATTCAATCTTTGTTGCGGCAATCCTGAGAATAAAATTTAAGTAAATAAAAACACGTTATTGTTTTTGCTTATATTTCCATTTTGTAAAGTTCTTCCATCCTGTAAAGTTTGCATTTTATAAGTTTATGATGTTAATGACGTGTAGTTGTGCTTTCTGTCTTTTTGTTTGTTCTCTTATGCCCTTATCCTCAGGTTTACAAAATAGATACATATAAGTATATATCTCCTCCTATAAGTATATATCTCCTCTGAAGCTACATAATCCGGGATACCTGAATAATTGTAATAATTTGAGTAAACTGGGAGGGGCAAAATTCATACATAAAAAAGACGTAATGCGAAGCTTTACATCAATTTACCGGTTACCTTACTCTGCTCTCTAACTTTATTCATGTGATATTTATTAATTTCGATAAATAGATCACAGACGAAGTGTATTTAAATAACTCGTAGAGCATAAAAATTTGGAATAAAAATGTTTAAAAAATGTTCATGTAACGTAATCGCGGAATTCGTCATTTAAATATGTTAGCGTATTGACGGTTCACGTGCCGAATTAATGTCGAGTCAGCATTTAAGCGTGAACGTGACGTTACTGAAAGAAGTACATATATAGACATCAAGATAAAGGAAAAGGAGGAAAAAAACAAAAAAAGTAAATTAAACGCTTGTCGATTAGAAAGGTGCGATCTCTCCCTACCCCCACCCTACTGAAGCGAGCCGGCCGACCTGTTACATTCAGAGCTTTGAACAAGAGGGTACAAGGTGTTATCCCATAAGGAAATTAATGGCACTCCTAAAAATACCATGTTTAGAATTAATTTAATTGATTTAGTTAGTCTATTATATTATTGTACTTGCAATAACCCTTATCCCTGAGTGGCTTCCGGGCCTTGATAAGTGGTGATCACTATGTAAAAAAAAAAAAATTAGTGCATCCAGCATATAAGAGTTAAGATGTAGGAATATTACAACATTGCATTTTTCAACCCTTTCTTTAAATAAAAAAAGTCAAATCTGTTTAACTGGTGCTGCCAGATAAGGTTGTCTGAAGATATCGGCTTCATGACAAAAATGCAGTTAGTTAGGTAGTCAGAAGAAAGGTAAAACATTATGTTATCAAATAAGGGGCATAATATATTCCCGAGAAACGCTGGAAAGTCTCTTTGTGGTAAAAAATATCTATGTTTATTAACAAATAAATTAATTAAAATCGTTAGTGTCATCTATTGTTTATATTCGATCCCTACTGAATACATCGTAATAGTACAACATTTTTTCCAACCCTTTATTCCATATCAACATCAAATCTAATCTTCAAATCTGGTTGACTGATATATCGGAGCAGGTTGTCTTCAGATACCGGCTTTCTCAGAAAAGAAAAAACACCAAACATTGATATTAATTTTTGCATTTCCTTCGCAAAACTCAATCATGTTCTGCAAAGTCACAAACAGAAACAAAAATTTTCTTCTATACAACAACCAAACCAAACGAAACACCATAGATAAATATTTGCATATATATCTATATATATATATATATATATACATATATATATATATATATATATATATATATATATATATATATATATATATATATATAGGGAGAGAGAGAGAGAGAGAGAGAGGGGGAGAGAACTTAAAGCACAAAAACCTTCACAAAAATAGATTCGGCATTAAATAATCGAAAAAAACTAATATGCCTTTAAAGAAAACAATCAAATCAAACACTATCAATAAATATTTGTAAATATAAATAGTTTGAAGCATAAAAATGCCTGCATTTGGCACTAAATAACACGAAAAGGATTGATACGTCGTTAAACAACCAACAAAGCAAACACCATGAATAAATCAATATGTTAAGAGATAAAGAACTGGAGGCATGAAAACGTTAATCAAAGTCATTAGATTTTGCATTAAATAACCGAAAAAAGGGATGATATGCTGTAAACCTAAAAAACAGAACCAAACGAAATCTGTTTAATTATTTAAATGGTTGTATACGTTTCCAATAAAGAGGCGTGTTTAGATAAAAAGCGAGCGATTAACATTTCCCTCGGAAATCAGAAATTACAAGTGAAAGCACACACACACACATACACACACGCACACGCACGCACACACACACACACACACACACACACACACACACATATATATATATATATATAATCGTTGTAATACAATGTTTATATGATTTTTATTAATTTATAAGCTCTACACACGTATTGATCGCGTTTGAAAAATACTGGCATTTAGTTCATGTTACCAATTAACTTAATCAATATATATATATATATATATATATATATATATATATATATATATATATATATATTAAGTTATGAGCGAGACAAGACACAGATTAAAATCCGATGAAAATCCTGATAGATATTACTAAAGGTAACACTTTCAGGGTGATCCTAGCCAAAAAGGAAAAGCTCAATATTTAAGAATATAGCAATATATACGTTTAGTTGTTAAATTTAAATTCTGAAAATCAAAATATAGACACATATATTCGAGTCAAGAATTTATTGTTTGACAAAAGGAATATATAGAAGGGGTTATATTAATTTCCTTATTAAATGGGGTTATTCATATAACTATCATTCACCAGCCCAAAACTATTTTCAATATTTGTGCTGAAAAGCAAAATAAGTGCTTTTCACAGCTGAACATTTTGCTAACCGCATTTCATTTCCTGTGATGATATGTGCCATTATTGAAAATCCATGGATTAAGGAAATTAATATATATTCCTTTTGTCAAACAATAAATTCTTAACTCAAATAGATGTGTCTATATATATAAATTTAACAACTAAATTTATATATATATGTGTGTGTGTATGTGTGTGTGTGTGTGTGTGTGTGTGTATAAAGCACAGAAAAACGCGAGCATGAAAGGTAATATAGTTAATATTAAGCTTAGGAAAGCAGAAGTTGTAAAAATTAGAAAAGAAAAAGGCAAGATATTCTAGTAAAGATTATAATAAATTTATAACTAAAAATATTGCAGCATTAAGATTTTTTTTTTTAATTACATTTAACATTATATATAAATTCTTAATACGGCAATATTTTACTATATTTATTATTAGAATATCCTGTCCTTTTCTCTTCAAGTTTAAACTTTTCTAAGTTTAATCTTAACCACATTACTTTCATGCTCGCATTTTTCTATGTAATCCATGATTTTACTAGGCTTTACTTTGAAATAATATTTACTTTTTGTGTTCTATAGCATACTTATTGTTAACAATCCATTAAAACATCATTACGAACTTTTTAATTGACTAACTAAAAAATTACATAAAGGATAGAAACAGAACATAAATTAAATGAAAGACAGAAATGAAAGAAGGGACAGAAAAGGAGAAAAACAGGATTAACGGGCGACGTCGAAAGCGAAATATTATCAGCCCTAATAGGGCAAGAGCATCACTTTTGTTAATATATAACCCAAATAAGATGAAATAGCGACATTCCCGCTATAATTTATAAACGACGAAAAAGTTGCTACGGTAACCAACAGTCAATCAGAACAAACCGTCTCTTGGGTTCCTTACTAACCCTGAGGACTTGCGAACACCAGTAATTTTATTATAACTTTTGTTTTAATAAACGAAAATTGAGCATTTTTAATGCAAAATATAGCTGAGAAGATGACCTATGAACTGTAAAAAATGTTTGAAATTTGGTCGAAAAATGAGTGAGCGGTGCAGCTTTAAAACAGTTCTAAACAAGTAAAGCTAACACTTAACTATATATTCAAACACTACGCTGTTTGAATGATTGAATTACTTTGAATTACTCGGACTACTAGACATTTGCTTTTGGCTGCGTTTATTCTTTACAAAAAAATTTCGAAAGAGTTCACGTGATTTTTTAAAAAGTTTGTTAATACATATATATATGTATGTATGTATGTATGTATGTATGCGCGTGTGTGTGTGTCTTTGTGCGCATCGTTTTACTTCATTAAATACGGGCAAAAAGAGAGCCTGTCAACTAAGAATGAATGCTTTAATGTCAAATTGCTGGTTGAATATAATTAAATTTCTGCTCATCTGCATTTAATAAAAAATTCTAAGTATTCTTTATTGATCCCTAACTGTGCATCAAACAGATAAGAAAATATTTAGTTCGCTGCACCTGATCATAACAAAACACCATAGAAAAATTTAGTCATAGCGTCCAATAGTTTCCAAGAAAACTTCTATGGTAAATGACCTAATGTGGTGACTAATCCATATTGATCTCTATTGATAGCTAACTCTGTGTGTAACGAATACTATAATACTTAATTCGTTGCACCTTATCATAACAAAGGTCTATACAAAATTTAAGCCAGGTCAGCTCAGTAGTTTCTGAGCAAACTTTTAGTGTCAATGCGTTAGTGTGGGGAATGATTCTTATTAATCCATAACTGTGCATCGAACAGATACCATAATACTAAATTAGCTGCGCGTTATCATAACTAAAGTTCAAATAAAATTAAAGCTAGATCTATTAAATCTTTTCCAATAAAACATGTAGAGTAATAGTTGTATTGTTATGATAAATTCTTAATAATTTCTATTAATCCATTACTGAACATCAATCATCAGAATACGTAGTTTGTTGACCCTTATGATAACAAATGTACACATATAAAAATTGAGTCAGATCAGCTCAGTCGTTTCCGAGAAATAATGGACAGACTGTATATATAAAAAACATAAAAGTTCGATCGGGGGAGGTCAAACAGCTTGCTCTATTAAATAGAGATAAGAAAAACGTTAATCTACGTATGAACAGTGTATTTCAACGTCTAAAAAGTGGTTATTTTAGAATATTTTTGAATGACATAAAGTTGGAAATGATTACGAATGATTACGAAATTGTAACGAATATGAAAATACACAATAATATGATGTTGCCATTTTGTTAATTTTTATTGTCTTGATATATATATATATATATATATATATATATATATATATATATATATATATATATATATATATATATATATATATATATATATATATATAGCAGCCGTATATACACGGTGTTTTGGGGAATATATTCTTTTCGTTTCTGACACCTCTCTTTTTAAAATTTTTTAGTATGGCATCATATATGATGTCACACATGACGGCATCATATATGACGACATCATATATGATGACGCCACAAATGATGGCATCATCTGTGACAGTATATATATGCTATGACGTCATTGTGAACAAACAGGAATGTGGATTTATTATAGATGCTATATATATATATGTGTGTGTGTGTGTGTGTGTGTGTGTGTGTGTGTGTGTGTGTGTGTGTCTGTGTGTGTGTGTCTGTGTGTGTGTGTGTAAAGAAAGAGAAAGAGACATGATAGATATATTCAGTTTAATATAACTAAATCCTTACGCGTGCAAATAAGTGCACACACTTTTACTTACATATGTTGATATATTTGTCTTTGCAAAACAGGATCCATCATGCGTTGTGTTGTTAACCCGCTGACATGGAACGTGAATAGAATTATGACTATCGTGAGATAAGTTAGTTTTATTCCACTGATTTGGTAATATAGGAACGGCGGGATAGAATAAGAATTCCGCATGATTGCTCGATTGAGCAGCAGTAGATACTGCCTACATTAGATAACAGCTGAGAAACATATAACCGGAACCACGATTTGCGTCAGCAAGAGAATATTACGAAATGAGTGTCTGAAGCGCGTCATACAAGCTATGATCACCAGCGGTGATATTGTTTAGTATATATACTTATAGGCACAAAATCATAAACAAATATATTTAGAAATTATGTCAGCGAAATATTTAAATTAAATTAAATTAAAATATATTTTAAAGTGTTAATTTATCCTAGGAGATATAAACCACAAATTAGAACACCTACATTTAAATCGGGTGGACCGACGGATTTATTATAGATAGACAACACTGTTTACTTCCTTGCTACTGCGAACATATGTAATACAATGTTGATAAATGATGAATGCAAACCTGCACATCTAAAGTAGGGGTAATGTTGCTTTATAAATACCTGAACGTTGGCATTCCATAGTTAGTAAAAAAAAATAATCTAACTACACCCCACTAAGGGGAGAAAAGCCGTAGGAATACTCCGGGAGTCCTAGGATTTCCACTTCGACTGATATGTACCGTGTCTACTAAAAGTTAACTTCAACAAGCGTCCATCTCTCTCTCTCTCTCTCTCTCTCTCTCTCTCTCTCTCTCTCTCTCTCTCCCTCCCTCCCTCCCTCCCTATATATGTATATACAGTCCTGGTCAAGATCATAAGACCACTTAAGAAAGTAAGCGTTTACGCATATTATCGAATTTTTAATCAAACAAATGGTTGAAACCATTGCCAAAAGGGAAAATATGATGGAAAAAAATGAAATCTGCTTCATTCGAAACCTTAACCCTGATCTAATAATTATTTTTTTAAAAACTAACCTTTTCACCTGGTCAAAATTATAAGACCACTGATAATTTATCTAACAAAAGGCAATCATAAATTACTAAAAAGGGTCTTAGTATTTAGTATAGCCTCCGTTATTACGAATTACTTCAAAAATTCTCTTCGGCATGCTTGCGACTAAGTTTTTTTATCAGTTGCGAAGGAATTTTATCCCATGTACTGAAAACTGAATCAGAAAGTTCCTTTATCGAATCATACTTGGTTCCCTCCTTGAACACTTCTTTTGCCATGCATCCCCAAAGATTTTCAATGGGATTGAGGTCCGGAGAACATGCTGGATAATCTAACAATTCTATATTATTTGAAGAAAACTATTCTCGTGCTTGTCGAGAAGTGTGTATCGCAGCGTTGTCTTGCTGGAAAATCCTATTTCTTCCACACAGACGTGGACCTTCAGTCCTGATAGAAGCATTTTCAAGCATTGAAATGTACTTCAATGATGTTTGCCGGCCTTTCACTACTTGCAACTTTAGGGTCCCAGCTAGCGAGAAAGCACCCTAGATCATTAAAGACCCTCCTCCACTATCCCAAGTTGAAAAAGTCTCTTTGGGCAAATTTTCATCATGCCAATAGTGTTGAAATCCATCTGGACCATCTAGATTAAACTTTTTCTCATCAGAAAAAATTACATTTTCCCACTTCTCTTCATCCCAAGTCTGGTATTTGGCGGCATATTTAAGTCGGTTAGTTTTGTGCTGTTCAAGAAGACGTGGTTTCTGAAATCGCTTTAAATGAAGTGGTCTTATGATTTTGACTAGGATTATATATATATCTATACATATATATATATATATATATATATATATATGTGTGTGTGTGTGTGTATGTGTGTGTGTGTGTTTTACCCGGCAACACCGGGTATGTACTGCAAATATATAATAAAACAGGTAGTTTATTTCTTGATCTGGCATTAATTTTAAAAGCCTTCTCTTTCTACTGAAAATTTATTAAAACAAACTTCTTTTTCTATTTAAAATTTATTAAACCAAATATACTCAATCAGAGATGTGCGAGCGACTAGAGAAAGGTTTACTAATTTGCATTTTTCTTTAACAAACGAGAGTTAATAAACTAATTATTAATTTTTATAGTTTTTTATGAGATGATTGATTTAATTTTGCTATTATAATGAATTCTGTTTATGTATAATATCTAATTCTGCTTAATTGTGTAGTATTCAAGATAATAAACTTTTTAGAAATATGCAAAAAAAACTTTTAAGCACACAGAAATATACAAAAGAATATTTAGCACACTGGAATAAAAAAACGTTTTAGCACACAGAAATATGCAAATATTTTTAATACACAGAAAAATATTTTTTTAAATTTTAGCACACAGAAATATACAAAAGTATTTTTAGCACACAAAATATACTAAAATAATTTTAGCACACAGAAATGTACAAAAAAGTTTTAGCACACAGAAGTATACAAAAAAACGTTTTAGCACATAGAAATATAAAGAAAAAACGTTTTAGCACGCAAAAATATACAAAAACTTTCTAGCACACAAAAATATATGAAAACGAACTTTTTAGTTTACAGAAATATATAAAAAAAACTTTTTAGCACAAAGATATATACAAAAATATTTTAGCACACAGGAATATGCAAAAACACTTTTTAGCACACAGAAATATACAAAAAATTTTAACACACAGAAATATAAAAACTTTTTAGCACACAAAAATACACAAAGGCTTTTTAACACACTGGAATATGAAAAAAGCTTTTTAGCACACAGAAAGATACGAAAAACGTTTTTGAACATAGACATATAGAAAAGAATAATTAGAAAACTGAAATATACAAAAATACGTTTTAGCACATAGAAATGTACAAAAACTTTTAGCACATAGAAATATACAAAAACATTTTAGCACAGAAACATACAATAAACATTTTAACACATAGAAATATACAAAAACGTTTTAGCACATAGAAATATACAAAAAAACATTTTAACACACAGAAATATACAGAAAAACCTTTCTAGCCCACAAAACTATACAAAACATTTTAGCACACAGAAATATACAAAAATATTTCTATCACACAGAATTATACTAAAAACTTTTTAGCACATAGAAATATACAAAAACTTTATTGCACACTGAAATATAAAAACTTTTTAGTACACAAAAAATACAAAAGACATTTTAACACACTGAAATATATCAAGTGTTTTTTCGCACACAGAAAGATACGAAAAACTTTTTTGCACAAAGAAATATACAAAAGATAATTTAGTACACCGAAATATACAAAAACACGTTTCAGCACACAGAAATATATAAAAAAAACTTTTTAGCACGCAGAAATATGCAGAAAACAGTGTAGCACACAGAAATATAAAGAAAACATTTTAACGCACATAAATATACAAAAGATATTTTGCACACAGAAACATATAGAAACTTTTTAGAACACACAAATATACAAAAACATTTTAACACACAGAAATATACAAAAAACATTTTAGTCCACGGAAATATATAAAAAAATTTTAGCACACAGAAATATTCAAAAACATTTTAGCGCACAGAATTATAAAATAAAGCTTTTTTTGCACAAAAAAAAATATACGAACTTTTTAGCATAGGAAAATATACAAAAACATGTTAGTACACATAATGATGAAAAACTTTTTGCTCACAGAATAGTACAAAAACTGTTCCGCACACAGAAATATACCAAAAGCTTTTCTGCAAAAAGGAATATACAAACTTTTTAGCACGCGGAAATATACAAAAAAACTTTTTAGCACAATATACAAAAAATCTCTTGGAAGCAGTAATGTACACAAAAACTTTTTAACACACAAAAATATACAAAAACGTTTTATCACACAGAAATATGCACAAATCGTTTTAGCACACAGAAATATACAAAAATATGTTAGTATACATGAATAACCGAAAAACTTATTAGCATTCAGAAATATGCAAAAAAAATTTTAGATCACAAAATTTTAGCACATGGACATATATAAAAAAAAAACTTTTTAGCACACAGAAATATACAAAAAGCTTTAGCACACAGAAATATACGTAAAAAATTAGCACACTGAAATGTATAAAAAATACTTTTTGGCACACAGAAATATACGAAAAAAATTTATTACACAGAAATGTATAAAAAAAACTTTTAGCACACAGAAATATACACAAATCTTTTTAGCAGACAAAAATATATAAAAACATTTTAGTATACGTAAATAAACAAAAACTTTTTAGCCTTCAGAAATAGGCAAAACTTTTTTAGCCAACGGAAATGTACAACGTATTAGCATACAGAAATATGAACAAAACATTTTAGCACACAGAAACATACATGAACCCCAATAATAAAGGGTATATTTCTTATCCTCTAACGATTTAACATATTTCCTGATTATGCAAATATTTGTACATTTGTATTCACGGAGTTTACTACTAAGCTATTTGTTATTATTTTACAAAGTGTTACATGAAAGGGCTGCCTCCTTCTCATGTAAGTAAGAAGACATACTAGATAAGTGAAAATGATATTAGGATAAGGCTAGGATCGAACCCTGTAGGCAAGTATTAAAGATAACGGAAAATGAAATGTTAGAAATTCAGTCTATTTTTAATTATATTAGAAATAGTTAAATATTGTTTATGTCGGAAAAAGAGCCGACTGTCCATTTTTTGGGGAATCTAAATATTAAATATGTCAGTTAAATGAATGCACCATGAGAGTTAAAATATATTGTTTAAAAATAGGTTACAATTAGATTGAGGATTCTTTGTTTGCCGAAAGTGTGTTTGGACAATTATTTGTAAATTCACGTGAAGTAGTCACGTCGGTAAACACACTTCTGACGTCATAAACAAAGGAGATTTTTCAATATAGGATCTGAAGGTTCGAAGTTAGAGAGTTAGAGGATCAGATATTGAGAGCAGATCACACACTTTGATAGTCAGTTGGAGAGGGGGGGCTCCTTAGAAGCGAATGAGTGGAAAATAGAGCACGTAAATCAAAGTTTGAATAATAAAGGAACCATTTATGTTTGTAACTGTGTCTTGTGTCGTCATTTCTCATAACTAAAAAAAAAGGTAAATGTGTTTTTATCATCATCTTGTTACAAACTTTGTACAACCATTCCAAGTATTATGTGTCCTCCTCAGCATCCTAAGTGAAGTATCTCCTTCCCTCCATATTTATCATCCCGCCGTCATGATGTTCAAAGAACTGTTATAGATGTATCTCCCTCATCAATGTCATTAACATCCCCTGTTTGAGTCCCCGTTATATGTACCCCCTATACAACAATAATAGTCGCCACTTATCAAGGCCCGAAGGTCACTCGAGGATAAGGGTTATTGAGTGTACAGTAGGGATAATATCGTAGTAATCCTTAGTAGTGGAAATTTGGTAAATTGGGTTAAGAATTTGTTTACGTTGGACTTGAAGACGACAAAAAGTGTAGTCAGCTGGAAAAGAGGCAAACGGAAGAGAGTTCCACGAGCGTGCAGTTCTAAGAAAGAAGCTTTGTTCATGGAATCTACGTTTAAGTTTAGGCACAGATGAAGAGTGGGGAAAATTAGTGACAGTGGTTTCAGCCAGCCGAGTGTAGTTAACCAATCATTTTGAATTTTGAAACACAATCGCTAGGCGTAAAGAGTCGTAAGTTGAGTTATATTTAGTTTAATTAAGATACTTGCGAATAGCGGTTAAATTAGGTGGGGACGGTCCTAAGGATTTATATAACTTCATTTTGTATAAAAAGCAGCAGTAAGTATGATAAATTAATTCGTAAATATTTCCCAGATTGCAGTTCTATAATAATAAAGGAAATAATGCATCATCTTTCAATTCAAATCTTTCAGATTTTTCTTACATTGGCTTCATAGACTTTGACAAAATTCCCTCATGCACTTTAGCTATACTTTTTTACTAAGGTCTAACCAGTTATCAAGGCCCAAAATCTAGTCAAGAATAAGAGTTAAACGAGTGTCAAGTAGACAGAAAGAAAACAATTAAATAATGATAATTAATAATTATTGAACATAATTTATTTAAAACGGCAGTTGGAGAAGAATTTGTTTACATTAAACTTGAAAATGAACCTGTTGTAGTAAGCCAAACAGCAGTCCTGCGGTATAGGAAAAATGGTTGCATAATTCTACCACTCTAGAAGATATCTAACTCTACCTGTATACACTCCAAATACTCTTACTACATCTGAGGAGGAACTGCTCGGAGTTATTTATCCAGCCTTGACAGAGTTCAAAATTGGCTTCAGAACCTAATAGGTGATGCTCTTTCTCCCCATTGCAGCCTTTTTCCCACAAAAGAAACATTGCAGGTCTGTCTCTGCTCTATCATTGTTTTCATGGCAAGTGCTCGTATGAACTTTCACAAAAACTCTCGACTAACTACAACCACTATCAACAATTTAATTTCACTTCCATCTGTGCCTAAATCTAAACGCAAATTTCAGGAACGAAGATTCTTTCCTCGAGGACAACTTAGATTTTTCTCTTACTTAAGAAGGATTCAATTGCATTATGTATTTTTCCAGTGATTCCATATGATCTAATTTTCCTTAGAAGACCACCTGTCAAAAGCCTTAGATATATCAAGGGCTACCGCTCTATCCTCCCCTGTTTTGTCCAGTGAACGGTATATACGTTCAGAGACTACAGTTAAGATATCTGCTGTTGAACGGACTTGCCTGAATCCAGTCAGGAGTTAGGTGCTGGACTTGATTAACTAAGGACTCAAATATTTTGCCGAAAAGCGGGAGGAGGCTAATGGGGCGATAATTTAGTGGGTCAGTTCTTTAACAAGAATTCTTGAAGACTGGTACCACAGAAGCGGTTTTCCAGCAGTCGGGAAAGCAAGATTTGTTGAGGCATTTATTGAAAAGTTTGGAGAGAACTGGAGCAACCTCGGCAGAGCATTTTTTTAATAGCACAGCCGGGATGAGATCAGGTTCACATGCTTTTGAGGTGTCTAGGTTTTTTATAATGCCATGTACCTGAGAAGGGGTGATTTTCAAATCGTTAGTGTGGCGTCTGTCCGCAAAGGAAAGTCAGGGAGGGGGTGGTTAGCAGGGTCCAGTGTGGAGTTGGAGGCAAACCGACTGGCAAGAAGATTAGCCTTGTCAGTTGCCGTGAAAACAACCTCATGATTGTTTGATAGTGGGGGAATCGTTGACTGCCCATTATTTATTACGCTGTTGTAGATTTTCAAAAAATCACGGGTTCCTAATTTCTGTGCTTCGATGCGTTTTCTGGTGGTTTCAGTGTATTCTGTCTTAGCTGTCGCTATCACTCTTTTACAATTACTTCTAGCTTCTATATACTTCTGTTTGTTTGAGATGGACTTATATCGGTTGAATCTGCGGAACGCATGCTGCCTTTGACAAATGGCGGCTGCACAAGCAGAAGTAAACCATTGAGGTTGGGGAGAGTGGGGCTTGCTATAGAATTTCCGTGCGGGAACATGCGCTTATGGACTTATGTCGGTTAAATTTGCGGTACGCATGCTGCCTTTGCGCGATGGCAGCTGCACAAGTAGAAGTAAATTATTGGGGAGAGTGGGGCTTGCTATAAAACTTCCGCGTGGGAGCATGTGCTTCAATTGCCGTTTCGAACCATTCAGTGGTCTCATTTGCGATCTGTTCAGCAGGAAGTTAGAAGATATTTCGCCATGGGTCGTCTCTGATGAGATTCCTGGTGGCTTTCCAGTCAGCCTTTTAATAATATCTCGTTGTTTTGAGCAATGACTCCTTCGTTTTGGCTCTAGAGCTTTGAGAGATTTCAACTATTATCACTACATGATCAGCATTCCCAAGTGGGCTGTGGGCATTCGTAACACAATCATCGGGAACTGTGTTCAGAAATAGATCTAAAAATGATGCGTGGTTTTTCTTGTTGGTCAGGGAAACGGGAAGGAAACGTAACCATCTGTGATTGGGAATGGGATATAGAGAAGCTATGTGTTGTGCTACCATCTGCATCTGTGTAAGTAGAAGATCCAAGCCTGTTGTTGTGGTGGACATTGAAGTCACCAAATACATGCACGTGTTCGCTAGTGTCGAAAGAAAGTGCTGTATCTATGCTGTTAGAGACTTTGTTTATTAGGGTAGAGTCCTGGGTCGAGGGAGAGCGGTAGAGAAAATAAAAGTTACTAATGTTATGTTGCATGTTAAGTATAAAGCGCATAAAGGCTTGGCCGTTCGATTCTAGTTTGTTTCTCTAGTCGAGGGGAGGGTGTTTCGAATATAGACTCCAAGCCCGTGCATATATATATATTTATATACATATATAAACTAGCAGGCTGCCCGGCATAGCCCGTTCGTAAAATATGCTTAGATATTGATATTATAATTAATGCAGATTTCGTATTAATTATTACATTATATTGGACCAAATATATAATAATAATTTAAGAAGTTTTTAGAAAATGACTCGTACGTCAAAACCGAGCATCAGAACCAAAACGTTTAGCTTAGGATTTATATTTTCTTTTGACGTTAATGTTTGTGTTATGAAGACATGTTTGTTGCAAGGCTAAAACTTAGAACATGAACCAATAGCTATTACGTTACGCATGCATATTCGTAATGCTGTCGTTGGATTTTTACCTGGAAAATTCCATTTTCTTTTAATTTTCACACGTTTGCAGATTTTCTCGGCTGAAGTTTAGCAGGGATTCGAGTATCCTGTATATTAAGTTTAATCTCTATAGAACAAAAAGTGATAGAGGAGTGGTGGGCAAATTTTTTGTAAACAAATATATCTACGCATACATAAATATATATAGAAAGGGATTTGTGTTTACTATAACCTTTTTATACAAATATTACGCAATTACGTAGAATATCTACATGAATATAATAACACTTAATAGTTAACTAAAGATGATCATCCCTAAGAAAACCGAAAACTAATAAGGAATTAATTAAAAGGAATGTTTAAAAAAATATACAAATTAGCCAGATTATTTGCAGCTTAATACAAATGCACGACTCCTATATAACAAAGTTGTATTTTAGGGTTTTTTAATATGAATATCAATATACAAAAAAAAAATTATACTAGTATATATACATATATACTAAAGAAGTACACATAATACGGTTTGTTCCTTTTTATTTCTCTATTTTGTCGGAATACTATTTCCATTATTTTCATCATATATATATATATATATATATATATATATATATATATAGATAGATAGATAGATAGATAGATGGATAGAGAGAGAGAGAGAGAGATAGAGAGAGAGATTTACAAGGGAGTAACCATTTATCAAAACCCGACGGCCACTCGAGGATACCAGTTTATAAGTGTAACCTGATCACGCAGACAATATCATTGTGATCGTTAATGATGAAAATTGGGTAGAATTGAATTATTTAAGGGGACGGCTCACCAAAAAACCTGTTTACATTGGACTTGAATGTTGTAGTCAACTAGAATACAACAAATTTCAACAGACAGATTTAAGAAAGAAGCATTTTTCGTCGAATTTGCGCTCAGATTAAGTACAGAAAGAGTGTTTGAAATTGTTCATAATGGTTGTAGTTTGACGAGTAATTTTTGTATAAGTTTGGTAGGGGGCATAGATTGAAGCTCAAGTGAGCACTTGCCATGAAAATAAGGATAAAGCATAGATAGATAGATAGATAGATAGATAGATAGATAGATAGAGACAAATGTCTCATTGTAAATAATTATGCTTTCATTCACGTCTCATTTAATATTTGTCTAAAGTGATTAAAGCATTGACTATAACCTCTCGGTCAAAGTGATAGCGACGCTTCCGAACATGGACAACTGAACGACAAATTAATATAAACGGTAACTGATGGTTGCCGGCGGATTTTGACACGCCCCTGACTGATTCAGTACCGGGTGTCAGCTCTTCTTCAATCAATTCAACAAGCCATTAGCGCACTATCGATATCCGGGTGCGTCCATTAAAATCGTAACCTAATCTCGTCTCAACTAACAAAAGCGCCTCGGCCGTCGCACTCGGCGTGAATATCGCCTCCCCGTGTGTCTGTTGCTCGATAAGCTAAGCGAAAAGCCTGAAGGCAGAAAAACAAGTCAATAAAGAAGAAGTGTGTTGAAACGAAAATAACTGCTTACGTCATGCAATGTTTAAAGATAAATAAACGACAAAAGAGGAAGTCGTGTCCGGAAATGGGTGGAGAATGAAATAGATTGGACAAACAATGCAACTGGATACAACGTCAATTTTTATCTAAAAGAAGTGACACGCTCACATACGTGAGAGAAAGAAACAGAGAGGGTGAGAGAGTGATCAAGAAAGAAGAAAACCAATATTGCTAAAAATAACACGTTGTTTGAATTACATCTAAGGTTGCATTTCCTTGCACGTTTGTTGAAACACTAAGACTTCAGAACCGATTTTTTGTTGGTTTTACTATAGACTCACTGCTTATCAAGGCCCGAATATCACTCAAGGATAAGGGTAAATGAATGCCATGTCTTACAAGACCGAGACGGTTAAAATTTGGTAGAAATTGGATATTTAAGAGAACCACTCAACAAAAACAAGTTTACATTGAACTTGAAAACAGCCATGTTATAGTCAGTTGGGAAGCTGATCCGTGGTATTGTGTTCCACAGATGAGACGTTTTGGGAAAATATCTCTGCTTATGGAATTTTTCGTTTACTTTGAGGGACTGATAAAGAGAATAGGAAACTGGTAACAGTGGTTGTAGCTAGATGAGTGTTTTCCGTGAATGTTTTACATGGAAGGGCATGGAGTGAAGCTCAGTCGAGCAGCTGCTATGCAAATAAGTATAAAGCAGAGATAGACTCGCTATATTTCTTCTGTGAGAAATAGAGAGCAAGGGGGATTAAAATGACATCGTCCACTATATTTTGAAGAAGAGTTGTACCCAGTTCCGGTAGGAAATGGTGTTTTAATACATGATTATCTCTGTTTCTTTCAATCTTTTTTTTTTCACATAGGAGGCGTAGATATCTTCTCGTTGTTATTATTTTCATGTAAGTGCTCGACTAGTCACCAAGCTTTGATTCCCGTCTATAAAAAATCGTAGTGCAAACCCACTTCTACAGCCATTGTAAAGAATTCCCCTTTTCTCTAAATCATATATATATCACACAAATGCAAAAAAAAACAAACAAGAGGAAATACAAAAAACGTCAGATTTAACAGTTTTGTTCGGATTAACAAACGCCTTCACAAAATTCTTTAAAATATTTATTTATATATATATATATATATATATATATATATATATATATATATATATATATATAATAGTAAGTTGTAAAGTTGTTTCATTTGCGCTAGTTATAGGAAGGCCTGTTACACATCAGTTAAGTCTGTTTTTATTTATCATTAACAGTGCTGATAAAATTAAGAATCACTATATATATATATACATGTATATATAAGTATATATATATATACATATATAAGTATATATATATACATATGCATATATATAAGTATATAAATATAAGTATATATATAACTATATATATAAAGTATATATATATAAGTATATATATAAGTATATATATATAAACATATATAAGTATATATAAGTATACATATAAAAGTATATATATAAAAGTATATATATATAAATAAGTATATATATATATAAGTATACATATAAGTATATATATATGAATATATATGTGTGTGTGTAGTCATCCACATACAGAAATGCAACTGCATCAAGTCAGGATCGAAACCAGACCGCTGAAATGACAATCAAGGCTTCTCACCATCACGCTATACGGTTGTTTCTGTGTGGGTAATGAATAAATTATGTTTTGACATCGTTCAAATGCCTCCGCTCGATTTGTTTACACAAAGAGCGTCGCTTAATACGCTAATGGCAGTTTGTATATCACTTCCTAATATGCTCAACCCAAGATAGGGAGCATTATATTCATCCAGATACAGTACTGCTTCGCTGTTTCACAGCTCACCAGTGCGGTATATATATATATATATATATATATATATATATATATATATATATATATATATGTGTGTGTGTGTGTGTGTGTGTGTGTGTGTGTGTGTGTGCATTATATATATATATATATATATATATATATATATATATATATATATATATATTAATAGCGCTGATAAAAACTAATAGCTATACACAAGATGACTTCAATGTTTCCAGACGTTTTTGTACAGGCATTTAAACTTGTCGTAGACCTTTGAAAATTCAGTATGTTATTGCTATACACCGTATAAAATGGCTGACTAATTTTTATTATTTAAGGTTCAAAGGAACAGTTGCAGCTGGAATTAGAATACAACCTATTAAAGCCTGATATTCACAGCTGGTAAATGAAAAAATACAATCTGGAAGAGAAGACATGTTAGAAGAACAATAGTCAATGAAATTCTATTTTAAATTTGGATAAAAATTCCACAGAAAGGTATGAAACACTTCAGGCTGCTCTTGGACAATCTTGCATGAATCGAGCATCAGTTTTTTGAGTCGCATAAGAGATTAAACGGCGGCATAGAGTCTGTAAGTCATGCTTAAAGGTATGGAAGAAAAAAGAAAGTCAGAACACCAGAGTGGATTGACTAATTAAAGAATTTCGTGGATAAGGACTGTCGTGTGTTTATAATGAAAATAACTGCACTGTTTGATGTCAGTGCGGGAACTGTTAACACAATTTTTACGAGAAACTGAAAATCAGGAAGTTTAGCGCGGACGCACCAGTGCATAACTCCATCCTTGTCACGGTATATTTGACTAAGACGGGTATCAAGACAGTTCGCACCCTTCCCCTATTCCAAACTTTGCTTCTTGTGACTTTTGGTCATGCCCTAAGCTCAGGGAAAACCTTAGATGCTGTCGTTATGAGACAATTAAGGAGATGCACGAGGCTATGACGAGGGTCATTGACACGCTCCCAGAGGAGGATTTCCATGAGGTCTTGCATAAGTTGCTGGAACAATACAAAAAGTGCATTGCAGCCTGAGGAGGTTACTTCGAAAGGTACTAGAGTTTCATGAGTGTATTATCAATAAAAGTGCCCATACGAAAAATGTCTAGAAACTTATCGAAGGCACTTATATTATCATTATTAGTTTCTATATTCGCTATAAATTTACATATGAGTAAATAGATAGAAAAATCGATAGATAGATGGATAGATAGAAAAATGAATGGATAGATTAATAGAAATATATACTTATAATGTGTATATATATATATATATATATATATATATATACATACAGTGCCGGCAAAAAGAAAGTCCGCATTTTTTCAAAAACTGCAAATTTAAGCTAAATTTAATGTAACCGTTTAAACAACCTATACCTCATTTGATTCGCCTTTCATTCCTCTATAATGTTACCTGTTCATATTTGACTTTTAATTGAAATATTATAGTGTTCACGTCAATTTAAAAAAATACCTTCAAATTGAGAAAAAATAAATGAAACATAAACATTAAAGAACAAATTAATAAATTAATACTTATCTATATTTCTGTGATGCAATTATACATTTTCTTTGTTCTATTTTCTGTTGTTTTTTTTTTCTGATGAGAAGCGATTTTAATTGTCAAACTTTAAAAAATTTAAAAAACACACGTTTTCATTATTTATCTCAAAGCAGCAAAGCTGAAGATAGCCTTTCAGAACACTATATATACGAATGTAGGAAAATTGGGCATATACTATTGGCTTGAAAATAATTCATTTTTGCCAATTGCCGGTTGTTTTTATTGTCTCTGTGGCCTTGCCTGACTACTAATATATATATATATATATATATATATATATATATATATATATATATATATATATATATATAATGAAAATTACAATTGAATTTACCAAAATGATCCAAGATTGTAAAATTAAAGTAAATTATAAATATTAAAGAATTAATATTTATAAAATTATCTCAGCCAGATATAAAAGCTCGATAAAACAAAATAGGGAATAGAGCTTATAATATGAGCAAACAGTTAATGAATGACTATCCATTTATCTAGTGTTTCCTTTTCAGATTAAATATGTTTTTAACTCATTTCAAAGTGTTTTTTTAACATATTTTATTAACTGTTTGCTCATATATATATATATATATATATATATATATATATATATATATATATATATATATATATATATATATATATTATCAAAAAACACACTGGAGGGTTTTGAACTTATATGTATTGTTCATTTTTGATGATATTTTGACATTGGCAAATTTAAAACAGATGCAATATTTAAACAATCTAATTTATGATAAATAATGTCTTTTAAATATTGCTAATTTTCAGCTTCGCATATGTGTGCTCTCTAGAGGTGTAAGCCATGTTTAGTTTAAGAACAGTTTCCAATGGTTAGTTGTTCTACACGTCCTAGAGATGACTGGTTCTCAGCAGACAGAACATTTTTTATGGTTATTTGTTGTACACAAGTCCTGAAGGTGATTGGGTTCTCAGTAGACAGTTCATGAGTTGGAATTCAGTGCAAATGATTCTTCCCGCGTTGAAACGAAGAAAACATATACCAAGTTTCTAGAACAAGGTTTAATATTTATGACGCAATTTTTGTTTCTGATTTGTTGGTAGCAGAACGTGAATTATTTCAATTCGTCAGTTCCTAGCGGCATCGTTTTTAAATAGAATCTCCCGACTGTGCGGGATCATGCCCCATTATATTGCAACACCCTCCCCCTATTTTTTTATAATGGGGAAGTCCTTTTGCTTCATTCTGCTAAAAAATTAATATATATTTTTAAATCCAATATGCATAACAAAATCAGAAATTATTTTGATCTTAAAATTTTAGCATGTAAAAAGAAGCCATTTTTATTTTGTTCAAATTTCAAACATACATATATATGTGTGCAGAAAAGAGAAATAAAAAAGAAAAACTGGATTTGTATTTTAACCTTAAAAAGGGGTGGGCATGTGAAAAAGAAGCCATTTCTTAAATTTGATCATGCAATTTTGTTCAAAAACGCAGACACACATATACATATATATAAAGATATACATATAAATAAATATACATGCAATACGTATTCGTTAAGAAGAGATTTTTTGGTTTTGCTTTTGTTTTTGTTTTTCTTATTAAAACAATGCAAAAAAACGGGTAGAACATTTTTGATAAATAACAAAGAAAACTAATGGACATAAAAAGTAAAAGTCAATATTAATTTATGCACGCCTTAAAATAAGCATGCAAAAAGTATTTGTCAAAAAGAAAATTTACAAAGAAAATGTTTTCAAAAAGTGACATTTTTACGTTTTATTTTTTATTTCAGTAAAGTATGAGTTACGCATTAGTAGGTTAAAATGTTATTACAACAAAATGGATGCAGTTTAACGTCTTGCCCAGGATATATATTTTTTTCAATATATAGAAATTAATACGTACAGACCCGTGAAAATTATTCAAAGTCGAATCTCCCAACAAGTTTGGAAGAAAAGCGCTTTAACTTTAGTCTTGTTGCAGGTTTTGTGAATACATCAGCGATATTTTGTATTGATAATATGCAATTCAAAATAATGGATTCCTTTTTCACCTCGTTTTTTTTATGAAATGGTATTTTATATCTTATATGCTTAGATCTTTGGTGGAGTATTGTGTTCTGTGTCATTAATTACTATACAAGCTTAATTATCGCAATTAATTACTACGGGGCTTTTAGTTAATTCTGGTTCTAAAATAGTCTTTAGGATATTTTAAGGGAGAGTGCTTTCTGACTTGTGTCTGTGATCGCGATAAATTCTGGTTCACACGTAGAGAGAGATACAATCTGTATGCCCATTTTCTGATAGTCTGAAACAATATCCAGTTATACATTTTCGATCTTCGTCGTTTCCCTAATCTGAATCTGAAAATTCTTCTAATTTTAGAGGATTTTTTTATTTTATAAATACTAACTTCTGTTCTTTAGTTCCTTTTAAATAACAAAGAACTTGTTTAGCTCTGTTTAAATCCTTCATCGTCGGTCTTGATAATTTTGTGACAGTTTTGTGACTGCATAGCATATATCAGGTCTCGTCGCAGTCATTAAATATATAAGACTTTCTATGATTGCTCGGTATAATTTATCGTCTATTATTTCAGATTCTGTGTGTATATTTTTATTAATATCATTTTAGACCGATGTAGAGCGTTTCACTCTCCCATTCCAAATTTTAATAATATTTTGTCAATGTATCTTAATTGATTCATCGTAATAAGTCCTTTGTTTTGAGTAAATTTTATCCCCAAAGAACCAGGATGTTTTGCCAAGATCAGTCATTTAGAATCTTTTACTTAATTTGTTCTTAACATCAGTCAACATTATGGCACAATTTGATGCGAGTAAAATACCATCGACCCATAAAACCAAAATCAGTAGTTTATTGTCTTTGTCTTGGGTATATAAACAGGAGTCTGCTGGGCATTTTTTAAATTGTTGTTTAATCATAAAATACTGTATTTCAACACTGAACACTCTGCTTTAGATCGTACAATTAATTCACCACATGCTATTTTTATTGTTCATTATAAATCCCTCTGGAGGAGTAATATAAATTTCACACTCTATTGGGGCATTCAAATAAGCATTTTTGCGTCTATTTGGTGGATGTTTAGTTCATATTGCGATGCGATTTGCAATAAAATTTTGATTGTCGTTCGGTTTGTGGTCGGAGAAAACGTGGAAAAATATTCTATA